>NW_028301542.1:3430000-3437500 GCF_042242905.1 Orbicella faveolata | reverse complement strand
TATAATAAACAGTACCACATAAAAGTACTGCTCAATAGGTTTCATTTGAATGGTCACACACTAGGGTTTCATCCGCAGACTTAAAAGTTAGAAACACCTTGTACAGTATAATAAACAGTACCACATGAAAGTACTGCTCAACAGCTTTCATTTGAATGGTCACAGACTAGGGTTTCATCCAGAGACGTAAAAGTTAGAACCACCTTGTACAGTATAATAAACAGTACCACAGGAAAGTACTGCTCAGTAGCTTTCATTTGAATGGTCACACACTAGGGTTTCATCCACAAACTTAAAAGTTAGAACCACCTTGTACAGCATAATAAACAGTACCACATGAAAGTACTGCTCCACAGCTTTCGTTTGAATGGTCACACACTAGGCTCAGTTTCATCCACAGACTTAAAAGTTAGAACCACCTTGTACAGTATATAAATAAACAGTACCACAGGAAAGTACTGAAGCGAAACAATCTGAATGATTTTTATAAAGTTTCTTGCATTACCTTGACACAGCAAGATCTAGGATTTCTCCATTGTGGCCACGCCATTCTCTCTCACAGCTTCCTGAACGACTGTCCCAAAGTCTGACCACACCATCCAGACATCCAGTGTAGACAAGAGGTGTTGAATGATCCCACTTCAATTGCACTACCCCACCCTGACAAAAAAAAAAAATCAAAATTGACATTATTTAGAGGAGCTCAGTCATGACATTTTCGAGTTATTTTGGCCATGTACAAAACTACCTTTAAATTGAAGAAAACCTGGAAATAATAGTTTACTATGATAGAAAAACACCAAAGAAATAATAATAAACCATAAAGGAACAAGGATGGTTGAAGGAGCTCAGTCACGGTTTGCACATATTGAAAAGTTTAGCCTCCATTTTTCAAATTCCTCATTTGTAATCTGTGTTAATCTTCTCCATCCTTAGCCATCCTTGTTCCCTTATGGTTTATCATTATCTCTTTGGTGTTTTTCTATCATATTAAACTGTTATTTTCAGGTTTCTTATCATTTAAAGGTAATTTTGTATGTGGCCAAAATAACTCAAAATACCGTGACTGAGTTCCTTTAAGGATGGAGAAGATTAGCACTGTTTACAACGACATGCAGTTTGCTTGCTTCATTTAAATCAAAAGTCAAGGCCCATCTTTTTAAAGGTATTTGTAAACTGCAATTATAATTACATTTACAGTAGCTCTTTTAGTTTATATCTAGTTTATTCATAAATTCTGTACAGCACTGCTGGATTCTGAAGAAGCAGCGCTATATAAGACTACATTTATTAATTTATTATTATTATTTACAAGTGATTAACTTAAAAAATTCAGGCTAAACTTTTCAAGATGCGCAAACCACGATGTAGTTCCTTTAAATTGTGTTGACTCCTCTATCATCTTATCATAGAAAGATGGTCGAGCAAGACTTGGAAAACAATAGTGATACAGTCCTTACAGGATGTTTACACTGTTGTCGAAGTCTGTATGACGAGAGATCCCATATACCAAGGACGCCACTCAAGGATGCAGTTGCCAGCATGGGTTGCCTGTGGGCAAGTCATATGAGGTACCATTACATGAAAGCACAGTGAACAAATGAAAGAGAAAATTGTCTATGCTAGAAAACCATCATAGATGGCCTATTTAACCAGAGAAAACGGTCTTTTCTGACCCTAAAGGTCTGAGGATACCAATGACATTTCAGTGGTACAAGTAGCATTAGCTCAATTTTCTGCAGCAGGTAATCACTAATTAGAGTGAGCTTATCAGCTCCCTCCCCAGTTGTGACACCACTCCATCTCACTACACGTGAACCCCAGCATAATTTTTGAAAGTTTGCATCAACAATTTTCTGGTAGCCATCAAATTATCTTTGTTGGTAAAAGGCACTATAAGAGTTAAATGTCTTGCTCTAGAACAAACCAGAAGGTTCTTGCCAGAGCTTCAGAGCTAACCTCTTAATCAGATCAGGGGACTAACCTTTAGGCTACCACACCTCTCACAAAGGGGCTCTAGGTCTGCTAGTCAAATAATACTTACTGAGGAGAGAATCCAACCGCTTCAATGGAAGGTGGTGAATCACTATCATCAGATTGAAAACCTGCTGCTAATGTACTCAGTACCTGTCAGTAAATCAATTTGATGGATATGGTTCAAAAGTAATTTTAGTTTAACAATATATATTTCATTCTTGGAGGTTGAGGACCTAATTGGTTCATTAGCACTTTTGCTTTACTTGGTAGTTGCATGAAGCAGCTGGGAGTACAGATGCAACCTCCCATTCCTCTTTGCTACATGTAGCAGGATCCCCCCTGTATTCTGTCACAATAAAGTTATCTCAAAAGGGGCAAACAGGGGGGTAGCCTGAGAGTAAGGGAGGGGGAAGGGTGGGAACTCTACCAAAAAACTGAGTACAAAATGAGGACCCTGGCTGTACTGGTGCTTTCAACTTAAGAATCAAGGCATGTATGCCTTGTGTACACGAACAGCAGATACATTAACAACATGAAAATGTTCCAGATTCTTGCCTTGCCACTGTTGGTATTCACTACTTTAACTGTCGAGTCTTCTGATCCTGTTGCTACAAGTACATTGTCTCTGTGTGCATCTACGCATGTGATTGAGCCTTGGTGAGATGTGCCATCTGGAGAGTGGAGCAATTACAACTTAGTCTTTACATATTGTTTATTTGTATCTGAAAATGTATTTGCTGTCCTAGTTAAGCTTGTCATGGGCTTGTTTATAAAGTACTGGAACCTAAAGTTCAGCTGAAACAAAATGCTGCAAATATGTGCAGTGTATGTAGCCTGGAATCAGACGACTAATTTATCCACTTGATTTCTCAAACTCACTTGTGATCCTTTGTTATTATGCCAATTTGTAGAGACTGTACAGAAATCAAATCTTCGCATTATTTATTCACTTTGCCTTGAGAATTGTGTCATGATGACACCGAAACGTTGGCTTTTGACGTTAATATTCACCTGCTTATGTTTTAAAAAATCCTTTTTGATCAAGCATTTAATAATTCATCAAGTTTTAAAAAACAAAGGAAATTATGACTGTGACATTGCTTGAATATCCGATCTTAATGAGGATACATTTTTATGATTTTATTTCTCAGTTGTGTCCTTACTTTTAGTTTTAATTGAGAAGATATACATGTATCAAACACTTAACACAGTATTTGATCACATTTCCAATCACCTCGTAGCTCATAAACATAGTTCCCTGCACGTCATATTATCAACTTTCTTTTCAGTGTTTGGAAATGTGATCAAAAAAGGTTTTTCATGTTTGATATATTACTTCTTAAAGCTTTTATCCATTTTCCTGTTAAAGGCTTTCACAGAAATATATTATACATATCACACTTGTAACGACAAGTGGATAGACAACAGTGTCCGCAAAACAACTTATTTAATGCACTAAGCAGCAACGACGAAAACTACAACATGGCCGACCACATGAGTCCCCTGTCACGTGATCCGTGAGGCGGGAACTGGACTTGTACTTCGTGTACGCATACTCGTTACAACATTCAGAAGTATTGTGTGGATATGAATTAGTCACTGATCAAAGCCAGGGTTTACTATCTTTCCAGTGTTTGCTCGGTTTACATGCAGATATACAGCTGCCACTTCTCAAGTGATAGTATATTAACCATTTTGCAGCTGTCCTGGCGAAGACAGTAATTTCTTCTGTCGGTTATTTGAATAAGAAATTGAGCATTGTTGTAGACAAGAGCCTTGCATGTCTGGACCAGACTCCACCAAAAGTTGACAAGAGTTCAACAACAATAATATCATCTTGCTCTGTTTGAAACTCTTGAGCATTTCTCAGAGGGTCTCATCAACTCATGTCGTCTCTTGTTGAATCTCAGTAGCTGAAAGTCGATGGCAACCTCATTTTCAGGTCTCTTGTCTTCCCAACTTTTTTGTTTGCAATGGCTACCTTTCCAGCTCCATTATGTGTACAACACTTTACTCCCCGAACTGGATTAATGAACTGAATGTCACCAAACTAAAAGGACTGTATATTAATTACCTGATAGATGAAAAGTGTGCATCCCTTGCCTCAAATCCCAAACTTTAAGGGTGCCATCTTCATATCCAACACTGGCTCTTTTACCTTATAACCACAAAAAATACATATGGTAACTAAGAGTTCCTCATATGTCCCGCTAGTCTTTCTGAGACAAATTCTTCTCATTTTCTTGTTCAAGCAATCAAAACAGTTATTCCAAAGTAAAGGCAACCTCCTTCGTGGTTTTTAATATGTAAAATCTGGGCAATGCCTGAGAATAGAAAAGAAGTCTGCATACGAGCCAAGGGCCCACCAGGCCGGAGCTTATCCCAGTTTCCGTAATACGAAACACCTGGGAATATTTCTACTCCCCCATGGATAGGATGCTAGTCCATCGGAGGGTTACCCCCAGCATTAAATCCGCCGGTACCCATTTATACACCTGGGTGGAGAGAGGCACTGTGAGAGTGAAGTGTCTTGCCCAATAACACAACACAATGTCCCCAGCCAGGGCTCAAACCTGGACCGCTTGATCCGGAGTCGAGCATTATGCCCGAGAATGAGAACCTTAAAATCAATTCCATTTACCGTCATTCATGAATACTCCACAAGTTGATCGGCAGCCATGACTTTGGAATGTTTTACAGTCTCCACTGGGAATCCTCCACATCCATACATTACCATCTGCTGTACCAGCTAGTAATATATTTGCTTCATTATGCCACTCTAGCCACTGAGATAACATATTAAATAAATTGAGGCAGGAAAGAAAACAATCATAAAAGGGACCAAATGTGGCAATAACATTGGTTTTATGATTACTAAGAGCCTGATTTTTCTGTGAGCATTATATTTTATGGTCAATGACATGAAGCCAAACTGACTACTTTTCATAGAACACAATGGCAAGAAGCCTCATTTTAGTAGGAAATTGCACTTAGGATTACAGTCCAAAACCTACAATGTTATGTATTGTAAACTGAGCCAAATATCAAGAGTAAGTGCATGTCCAATCAAATTCTATCTGTAATTACAAGCCACTCAGCTGCATTTTGTTGGAAATCCACAAATCTGATTGGTTCTCTCATTGTTTTCTATTTGCTGATGAACAACGATCATATTATCCTTACAACCAAGTAGTTAATACAAAATTGTAAGATTTGTGCTGTAAACGTATTAGTCAAGAGTGTCTACTAAAACAATCAGAATACTTGTCCTTGTTTTCAATGAGTGATAGTCAACCCAGCTACGTCTTGTTGAACATTTGCTGACAGAAAACTCTTGTAGTCTAATTGATAATTAGACAACAATGGGACAACCAATCAGAATTGCAGAGTTCCAAAAGAACCCCTTGAGTGTCTACATTGTGGCAATAAATTAAAACTGTTTCAAAAATGGCAAAGTGTTTCTTTGTGATAACATCAACTTGATTTATTACTTGAAAGAATTCAGGAGAGATCTGTGTTATGAGAGTCCTTGTGATTCTCTAAAACTCCAATCTCACCCCTCTGTAGTCTCTGTGTCCTGAATTGTTGTATTTTTATAATATTTACTCTATTTCATTTTTTTCTGATTAATGGTGCCATGCAATCTTGACTAATCAAGATCATGTCAAATCAACAGATTCGGTTTTATTATCTTGAAAATCATTTAAAGCTACTAGAACAGTTTTCAATTGAGTGTCGAAAGTAATTAGATAATTACTTTGGTTTTGGTTTTGGTTTAACTTCGGTTTGAGATTGGCTGTCAGTAGTCTAATTGGTAAGTTATTGGTTTGGTTTTGGTTTTATGACACTCAATTGAAAACCGCTCTAACAATACAATAAAGGAAGTAGGTTTATACAGTCATGTAATCTCACCTCTAGGTCTGTCGTCTCAAAATTCCAGACTTCTTTTTGCGTAGCGACATCCCAAACTGTGATCAAGCCACTCATATCACCAGTAGCAACAAGTTTAGAATCATGGCTGAAAGCTGTACACGTCACTGAGTCCTTGTGACCTGCAAGGGGAAGAAAGAATCACTACAGAGCTACTAACTAACAGAAGTTAACTAGTTAAAAATAATTGCATATGGAACATAGACTAAGTGATTACAGCAATAATTTGAAGTTTCCTTTTATTAGAAGTTCAAATGCTATTAAATTGTTAGCCAACTAAAAGACAAACTGAAGTTAACGGTACCATCAATTTACATGAAATGCACTTGAAATTGTTTCATTTCTGCCTCTAGAGGTAAATGTCTATAATTGCCTAAATGATGTATGAGACTGCAAGGGAACACTGGGAAGACATGAGCAGAGCTCAATAAAATGGCAATCAGGTTGTCTGGGAAAAGTGGATTAGAGACCCTGGGAATGAGGCTGCCATCAGGCAAGTCATCTGCCATCTTAAGTAACAAAAAGTAAACAAGACTTGCCCAGGGTAAGCTGCTTGTTAAAGGGAAAGCTGGAATTCATTTTTTTTTTTGCGTACCCCGCATGAGCTGATGGATGACAAATAGACTATCAACAAAAGAGTCTGGCACTGGAGAGCCACATACATGGTAGAAAGCCTAGTAATTGCCTCATGATGTCTCAAAGACGACTAATTCAGTCAAGTCAAACTAGGGTTCTCTGTACTCAGAATAATGAAATAATGCCTTGTAGCTTCTTGTATGAGACCACAGGATAATTAAAACTAGTAGCATAACTTACAATCGTTATACTTAAATACAAGATTGCTATACCACGGCATTCCATAAGAGTCTCTCCATCTTGTATTCGCCAAACATACGCATTGTCATCTTCTCCTCCAGAAACTGCCATGGAATTGTTTACTGGGTCAATTGACACTGAGAAAATGGAGGCTGAAGACAAGAGCAGTGATTGAACAGTGTCAATGAAATAAAAAACGAAACATACTGCTAACAGTTTAAAGAACATCAGAGGCATGCCTGGGGGAGAGATGTTACTACTGTTTTTTTACTGCTATGTGACCTTTGAAATCAAAATGCTCAAGATTGCAATGGACTTCCGTAAATTACATGGCAGTATCTTATAAGGGATACTGGTCTACAGAAGTGGCTTCCCACCACCGGAGGCCTTCCATCAACAACAATAATATTGCAGATTGGGCCCAAGCAATAACATAAATTCATAGCTATCTTCTCTATCCGCATTCGAACTTTCTGAAGAGTTTGCCATTGCAAACATTTTTGCTGTGGATGTGATCAGAGGCTGCTTCATTCCCATGAAAGGTACTACTGTTTGATTGACGAAAGTCAATTGCCACTTAGCAAATTGATTTTGAAGGTCATTCAAGTAGCAGTGAAAACAGTGTTAATGTCTTTAATTGATCATTACAATAATGAAGTGCATCACGTATCAGTGCTTTGCAGTAAGGTCTCAGTATTTACCAGTATGTTTTTCATAGCATAAGTCTGCGTCATCTTCTTCACCCATGGTACCATTTTCATCTTCTTCATTGTCTAC
>NW_028301542.1:3182500-3205000 GCF_042242905.1 Orbicella faveolata | reverse complement strand
CTAAACAAAACTTAAATGGTCGTAAGTTTGCTTTTTTTTTACAAAAAAAAAAAGAAAAAAAGTGACGTGACTCAGACTCAGAAGATCCTCTTAGAATTTCCATGGGCGCCAATGCGTCCAACACTTGGCGGCAGGTCTTTTACTTTTGCTGCAACGGTTAATTCTATAAAACAGTCTGCCGACTGACCTGTGTGTTGGTACATCACTTAGAGCTTTTAAATCAAACTTAAAACTTTTTATTTAGGTTAGGTTATGTCTTTCTTAATGAATTTTTTATTACTTCTTATTCATAGTTTTAATATATAAAGCGCTATTGTTCAGCGTATGTAAATGCAAAATAAAAAAAAAATTACTATTATCAGTTTCGCAAACAGTGAAGTTTTAATTGAAAAAAAAAAAACGCTAATTAACTCGAAACGCCGTTTTAGAGCATTTGGCGACAGCATTTTTTCAATTTTTATACACTTTTTAAAGGTTTCATGTCATGGGTTGTCTCTTCTAATCATCAGTGAATGGCAGCTGGAGCCAGTGGTCGTCATGGCAACCCTGCAGCGTGACGTGTGGAGGGGGAAACAGGAGAAGCAATCGCACATGTTCTAATCCAGCGCCAAAATGGAACGGAAAGGATTGCCCTGGGACAAATATCTCCACAGAGAGATGCAATTTGCAGAAATGTAAAGGTAGATGCCTTTATTTCAAAGCCTTTTTTTTCTCCTTAAATTGATTCTGGTTTACTGTGATACTGTAGTGTGCTTCTTGCTTCTTTTAGCTGAGGTAGTTTTCCTGAGTCTTAAGAATACAATGAAACCTCTCAGGAGCCCATCACTAGGAGCCTGCAACTCCCATACTAAGCCTATGTCACGGCATATTTACAGACCGGTCTATTTTTAGGCTTCTTTCCCCGCAAAATAGTTCAGTTCCGGTCTTCATGAGCGCGCATCGGCAAGGCAAAAAAACGGTGACGTCATTTTTAAAAAAAAATTTCGGTGAAATGATGACATCAGTTAAAAATTAAGTCCGTGCTTGTGATTAGTCACTGAGGTTTCTACGGGGGTTTGATTTCGCGGTAAATTCAAACTAAAAATAGATCGGTCTGTGCAAACGCCGTGACAGGAATATGGAGTAGTTACACGCTATTAGTGATGGACTCCCGAACCTCTTTAATACGGTCACCAGTACGGCCAGAGTTGAGTGTTCGTATTATGTAGATACTCATAAGGAGAGTTTTGCCTGTATATTGTTTATGTGCTCGTCAAAGTGCTGTTAAGGTGTACAGCAATATGAATGTAGAAGCAAAAGCGGTTGTAACTCTTTTAGCATAAATATTGTCGCCACAGTAACCAGTTTAGAATTCATTTTGTTTTCTGACCTAGCAAACTGTCATTAATGATAATGCATGATGAGTTCCTCATTCAAAGGCATATTAACAATAATACTGTATTAAATATTGTACCATAGTAAAATAAAAGATCCAACGCTAAAATAATAATAATAATAATAATAATAATAATAATGATAATAATTGAACCTAGTGCGCGAGTAATTTCAAAATCGGACGAGCGCGAAGCGCGAGACCGATTTCAAATTACAAGCACGATTACTTCCTGAATTGTACGACACGAGGTCCAATTACTAATTAAGCGAATATATAACAAATTTCGAAATCAAAAAAAGTCTTTTGAAAACTTCTTTTGAGAAAAAGAGTGAGTAGCCAATTCCATAACTATAGGAAATACTAAGAAGAAATTCATCACAGGGCGTAATTGACGTGCGAATCACGTGGATATCCCATTACAGGTATCCAATTACAAAAAGTTCAAACTGGAAACCTGTAATTAGACACCCGCGTGATAGCGCACCGATTACATGACAAATAGGCGCGCGGAGAACCAATCACGATCGAGAATTTTGTTGTAGATACGATGATGACAATAATAATAATAATAATAATAATAATAGTATAATAATAATAAAGTTTGAAGACTTTCAAGTAAGTGCTTTGCTTTTTTTACGGTACGATTTAGAGACAAGTTATAAAGAAATGCCAAATGTGGTGCCAAGTTTCAAGAGCACTGCTTCAATATTTCCAGTATTCAGTATTTTACCACTTTTAAGTTGCAAACAATATGACGTCATCACTGATCTAATTTGCATAATAGAAAAACGTCAATATCTCTACGCGTAAGCAAGTGTTCCTAAAACAATTTTTAAAACGAAAATTTGGCCTTCATTTCCCTCCTATTTCTCTCAGAACACGCTAATGTTGTCTGACATCTCGCGGGGTTTCAATAATTTGCCTTCAATTTTTAGACTTCGCTCGCTTCGTTATTGCTTGATAACATTAATATTCAACTTTTAAAACGTCAAACCAATATTTAAAGGCAGGTGAAGTATAAAGAAAACATTTTTCAATATAATACACTGAAGAAGATTTCCTTTACGACGAGGTTTGTTTTCTTCTAAAACCTCGTCTCTTAAACAAACTCTCAGACAAAATAATCTTACTTTACATGCCATGCCGGACAAGTCTTTCGAAACATGTAATGCTGACGCTTGATTGAGACCTCCCATGTGTAAGCGACTATTAATATCTTTATGAAGGGGAATGAATATTACAGAAACTACCGAGTACTACTGCAGTTTCGCTACAAAAGATTCACAGTTATAAGGATTGACAAGTAGAATAAAGTATCCTGCCAAACGAAACAAGAAAGAGGCCACTCTTGTTCAAACTCTTGACTTTCGTTTAAGGAGATAGCTCATATCAAGTCTAGACTATCTCGTCGAAAGTATAGCAATCTTATTAAACCAACCTTGGTCCTGTGGTAGACTAATTCATCTTTGAGCACCCTATGACCTCTCACAAGCCAAACGTCACGTAGATACGTTTGGCAGAAGCATGCCCCACTTTAATGAAGCACGCCCCACTTCAATTGCTGTTACTATTGGGAATAATATTGACATGTCAGCGATGAAGGCTGTTACTGAGAAAGACGACGATATAGTTCAAGCCACTGAATTCGACGTTTTGGTAACAAAGGCCGACTCAATATCCAAGACATCTTGTGTCGACGCTCGAGAGCTGTTTCTTTAATTTGTATATATCATGCAAATAATTTACTTTTAAGGTTGTTCAGTTCTTGTGACATAAGAATACGCATAAGCGTATTTCGTTTTTGTCATTGTTAACAGGATTAAAGTAAAAATATAAGTCCTGTTTCAATGTTCTACCGAAAAGGAAAAAAGTCAAATATTTTCAATTTGCCACTTTTATTTTTTATGACAAAAAAGCATGAAAATCAAAAATTGACATCAATTTTCAATTTTTGATTTTAAACGAAAATTGAATGCGATTGGACGAATGACCCACGGACCCTTGGTAAGGGTTATCAACCTCAGCCGTTCGGCTTCGGCTAATAATCCCTACCTCGACCTTAATTATTCTGGATCACAAAGACCTCATCCAATAATTGTTAATCAGAAATTAAATGACATTTAGAAAGAAAACCAGCCGGCATGAACATTTGACAGTTTTTAAAAGGAGTCGTATTTACATCTAGGTAATATCAAGCGTAACGAAGTTGGCGCTAAAAATCCAGAGACGCCCTTATTTTCAAAAAACATTTTCTTCAGTTAGACAATGTTTTAAAGTTTAGATTACACAATTTGAAGTTTTGCACAAATGAAAAATTTAGATATGCCATCACCTACCTATTAACATAGTCAAAGCTAGTGCAATGAGATCAAAAGTAAGCCAAGCTCAAAAGTATATAACACCATTTGAAAGTTTGATATTAAAGGAGTTAACAGAATTGCAAGAGGTAAGGGACTCTTTCAGGCCAAGATCGGTGGCCATCGGGTCTTGAAAATCATTTCATCCACGCTAAGCTATTGCAGCGGTCGCTAACCCTACAATTATTTACTCTTTCTCTGCAGCCGCCTTTAATAATATATTGCGTGCACAGTACGGTTACGCACCAAAAGTTGCGCAGAGGTCCTTAAACATGACACTTTCTTAGTGGGATTTACCACTTGCTTTGTAGTTCATAGTAAAAGCAATTGGTATCTCGGCATTTTCAAAGGACAAAATAATAGCTAAAAATATTCTGGCAAGACCGTTTCCTTCGAAACTAGTCGACAGCTAAGTTCACGCTGTATTTATATTATTCCTTTCATCTTTGTATTAAATGAAGCTGAATGTGTCCAAAAGACAACGTCTGGCCGATGCTGCAGTATACCTTTCACTTACAAAGGAGTAACATACCATAACTGTACCAAAACTGATCACAACAAGTTGTGGTGTTCGCTGGACGCTGTCTACAACGGAACCTGGGGAAATTGTGGTAAGCATATATCGCAATGATGTTGTGATCAACTAAACACATAAGAATAAATATCAGCAAGAATTAATAGAAATCCAGAAATAGCAGCAAAAATGAAAATCATTTAATCCATGCCAAGCTATTGCAGCAGTCACTAACGTTAAAATCATTTAGTCTTGCTTTGCAACCGCCTTTGATACATCACATAGGAAAATTTATTGCGTGAGCAGTAGGGTTACGCTCTAAATGTTGAACAATGGTCCTTAAACAAGGCACGTTCTTAGTGGGATTTACCAGTTGCTTAATATTTCATAGTAAAAACAGTTGGGATCTCGACGCTTTCAAAGAGATAAAATAATAGCTAATGATATTATGGCGAGACATTTTCTTTCGAAACTTATACGCTGCTAAGTTCACGTTGTATTTTTGTTGTTCCTTTGATCTTTTTAGTTAAAACGTCCTCAAATGAAGCTGAATGTGTCCAAAAGACAACGTCTGGCCAATGCTGCCGTCTACCTTTCACTTACAAAGGAGTAACATACCATTCCTGTACCAAAACTGATCACAACAAGTTGTGGTGTTTGGTGGACATCTACAACTTAAACTGGGGAAATTGTGGTAAACATTGGAATAATGTTAGGATTAAAGAAACACTTAAGAATAAATATCCGCCAGAATCAAAGGAAATCCGTAAAGAGCAGCTAGAATGTAAAATCTCCAACTTGCTCAAAATCCTTTTATTTTTTACGCAGATAAAGATATTGATGGTTGTGTGATTTATTTTTTTGAAACAACAAAATTGATATTTCGCCCTAAAATGGGAAAAATCATTTTCAGGGTCAGATACGATATGCGATTAGTATCTGTCAGTTTAAAATTTATTATTCACATTAAGTCTTGTGGTCAACGTAACCACATAGTGGTCATTTTAATATTTGCTACATTGCATTTTGCCAAAAATAGTCTCCACAGCACTTCCTCATGTCGACTCTCGATGACTGTAACCAAATGAATTAAGAATAATCAGTATATCGGCTGTATCCTAGATCATTTATACTGGGATATCTTGACTGAGATAACTAAATTGCAGCAACATTTTGAAATAAAAACAAATGTAACATCTTGAAAACTTGCAGTAGCTCTTAAAAACTTGGGATTGCCATGTAGCTTTCTAAGTAGTCTGACTTGCATTATGTCATTAAGTATTCTGTTTTGGTCTATTCTATTCTAAATTTAATATCGTAAACTGAAGCAGGCTGTAGCTTTCCTTTTTTGATGACTACAGTGTAGGTGAATAAATTTAGTTCTTGAGAAATATAGCAAAGTTGACGCCAAGCCCATAGTCTGTCAAAATACCAGTTGGTAATTTAGCATTTGCTTTAAACATATTGGCTGGTTCTGGTATATAATTTATCGTTGCACATTTGATAATACAAAGCTAGTTTTCCTTTGTCCTCTTGTTGAAGATGCCTCTAGGTGGATTAACATTTTTGTGTAATACACATAAAAAACTTATTGTTTATTGATTTAAGCCTATTTAAAGTCTCCCACTACTACCAACATTGAAAGGAAAACAAGTATAAAGAAGTGGGAGATCAAAAATAATCAACCATAGATGACTGAACAATAATATCCAGGAGTATTAAATTTACGTTTGAGATAACAATTCACTGTAAATGAGATGATATCTCAGTTTAATTGACTAGTATCCAAAGCAGGATCCAAAAATGAGGTTCTTAATAGGTTATGTTCTATATTTGCAATATTTGTTAATTTTTTTTCACGATAAGTGCAGAAATTCTCGCGCACTCATTGGCCAATTTTCATGGTCAATAAATGGAAAGACACTTGAATATATAATTCACGCGATGCGTGAACGAGTGAAATCGGACAATTTGACGATTTGTTACCGTAAAAAACAAATTGACGTGAGTTTTTAATGCGTGTGCCCCATTATTGACAAGGAATTTCGTCACAACATTGTCAAAGTAGTCTACGGATCCACAGCTACTTTGACAATGTTATGACGAAATTCATGATCAATAACAGGACAGACGGATGAAAAACTGACGTCAATTTGTTAACCAGTGCCCCAATTACCTCAGCTGTGCTAAATGCATTTGATACGTAAGTAAGTTTTTTTGGTTTCCTTGTTTCTTTGTTTCTTTTAATCATCAGCGAACGGAAAATGGAGCCAGTGGTCGTCATGGCAACCATGCAGTGTGACGTGTGGAGTGGGAAACAGAACACGTACCCGAGCATGCTCTAATCCAGCGCCAAAATGGAGAAATGATTGCCCTGGGACAAATTTGTCCACAGAGAGCTGCAGTTTGCAGAAATGTATTGGTAAATGTCCCTATTTGAGAGCTTTTTTTTTTCTCCTGAAGTTGATCCTGGTTTACTTTGATACTCTAGTGTGTTTCTTGCTTCTCGTTTCTGGTAGCTGAGGTAGTTTTCCTGAGTCTTAAGAATACAATGAAACCTCTCAGGAGCCCATCACTAGCAGCCTGCAACTCCCAAGCTGCCCTACAACAGAAACGTAAACAAGACAAGCGAATCTTGCCTTTTGTCACACAATATCGCCCTTCAGTGCCTAACTTAAAGCAAATACTTATGCAGAAATGGCATTTAATTCAACAACAACCATTGCTTAGAAGAATATTCAAAGATCCCCCTATTGTCTCGTACAAAAGGGGCAGATCCCTAAAGGATATACTCGTTAGAGCAAAGCTTTAACCGGCTATTACACGTGGATGGGAGTTGTGCAGGCCTGTCACCCCATTGTTATCACTGTTGATTTTATCAGACAGGCCCCGTCCCATCACGTGCGAGTACCGACTTTACGCAAATCTAATTATAGCATGTGAACAAAGTACAATCTCCACATGTACTACAAAAAAATGGGATAAAAATGCAAAATGCAGTATGAAATACCCTACGCCAGTGACTAAAACTTGGCGAGCTACTAGAATAAGAAAGGGTCCTTACATCTACTGCTTTATCCCATAAGATATCTACAACACATGCTCAAAATAAAACATTATAGCCATGAGAAAAAACACAGCATCAAGCTGTGTACAATAGGATCGAAAAAATTGCTGTCTCACATTGCGCTTGTGACAAATCAGCCAATAAAAGTTTAGAATTTTCGATCCTCCTATCGAGTATAAAAGCTGAAAAAACCAAGCCTTTAACTGAGTGATACCGAGCATTGGCCTCTATCACTCTCCTTATCGGCAACTGATGAGATCCAGAAGGATCGAAACCGCGGTCTTGCCTGAGTTTTTACGGCCATGAGCCTGCTAACATCAGAGGGTCTATTAGCTGACCACGCTCAAACCAGCAATGACTGTTACATGAATGAAAACAACGGAGCTACGAAGATGAATGTGAACCACCAGGCTGACAAAACGAACCAGGCGGAAGAATCTGACAGTGAATCAACTGATGGAGAAGAAATTACCCACACTGATGAACGCGAAGCCATACGAGAAATTCACCGCCGCAAACGTAAACGCGATCAGCCCGACGAACTGGAACAGGAACTTGAACGTTCCCAAGCAGCGCTAAAATCCCTAAAGAGACACTTAGAAAGAAAGACTTGTCCAAAGTCGCTACAATACCGAGCCAGAGCCCGCATAAGAGCGGATGATGACTTCAAGAGGGACATTAAACGTCTTCGCTCAAAAGCTGAGCAAGACTATTTACAAGCGCTGATACGGTTTCATAATCGAAACATCGAAGGCCTCCGCACAGCCATAAGACAAGAAAAACGAGTTCAGGCCAACAAAAAACAAAAGAGCATTGTAACCAAAAAAACAGCTTTCGCGCGCTCGGCGCCCAAAGAAACTGTAAACAAAAACAATGTATCAAGAAGGATCGATGAACTTAGAGCCGAAATCATGTCATTGTCAACATTATTAGATGACAGCAATAAACAGAAGAGAGATTATACCTGTCTACTCTCTGACTCTCGTATTATAAAACGGGGACATGGGAAGAAAAAGCCATCCCAAATACAAAACAAAAAGCGAAAAGAACGCAGAAAAAAGGATCGAACCGATCGTTTACATGCACAAACAGAGGCAAACAAAAAACACATAAAGAACCTCTCGAACATAGACCTCACAAACGACCAAACTAACTTGTTAGCTAAGGGTCTCAAATTTATCCCCACACCTAAGGAAAATGATACACAAATAAGGCGCCATCTTTTGAAGGACTTTGAGCATTTCGCTAGAAGAATGCGCCTACAATACATTTTCCACGGGGAATACAACGAACCGCATCCTTTCCACGTTAAATCAAACTGGATTCCGCCGGTTCAACAATCAGTGGCTCTTGAAAGCTACTTAGAAGAGGTCAAAGTTCAACTTGCTGAAGTACAACTTACAAAACCTAAGGATAATCTGCCCAACACAGAACGAAAGGCGTTGAAAACGCTACAAGAAGATTCCAACATCAATCTTAAAAAGGCAGACAAGGGAACGCGAACGGTTGTCCTAAACACTGAAGATAAAATTCTCGAAGGACAAATCCAGTTAGACAACCGTGAACACTACAAACCCCTTGAACGTCCTATGGTTATAGAGACATCCCTAAGGGTACAACAATTAGTTAAGGAACTCCACCAGCACAACTATATTGATGACATGACCAAACTATGGTTTTGTCAAACACCTAACCCGCCTCGCATACCAGTGTTCTACACGCTTACAAAAATTCACAAACCAACTCCGGTTGGAAGACCCATAATATCTGGGTGTGATGGTCCGACAGAGAGACTATCTGCATTTGTAGACAAACTCCTTCAACCCATAGCAAAAGAACAGGAGTCATATCTGAAAGACTCGACGGACTTCATCAATTTCATAGAAAAAACGAGAGTACCAGGGAACGCTATCCTTGTTTCAATGGACGTGACAAGCCTATACACAAATATACCTCAAGAGGAGGGGATAGAAACGGTATGCAACGCATACGAATCTTACTATAAAGGAGAATCCCCCATCCCAACACAACATCTTAAAAGAGCGCTTGAACTTATACTTCAAGAAAACTCATTCCAGTTTACTGGAAAAAACTACCTCCAAACACATGGAACAGCCATGGGTACAAAAATGGCAGTCGCTTTTGCCAACATCTTTATGGGAAAGGTAGAATCACAAATCTTAAATCAAAGCGCTCAAAAACCACTCGCCTGGAAAAGGTATATTGACGATATATTCTCTATCTGGAATATAAACAGAGACGAAGTCACGCAGTTCATTGAACTAGCAAATAGCCACCATCCCACTATCAAGTTCACGGCTGAAGTTTCCGACACGGAAACAACGTTCCTCGACACAAAAGTCTACAAAGGCGAAAGATTTGCACAAAAGTCTAGACTAGACATTAAAACTCATTTCAAAGCTACTGAAACATTTCAGTACACGCATTTCTCGAGTTGCCACCCACCAGGGGTCAAAAAGGGCTTCATCAAGGGCGAAGCGTTCAGACTTCTCCGAACCAACTCCTCTGAAACAGCATTCAAAACTGCTATTTCACAATTTAAAACAAATCTCATCGAAAGAGGGTATCCTGAAACTCTTGTTTCAACAACTCTCGCAGAAATTACATTTGAGGAGAGAAAAGCTGCCCTACAACAGAAACGTAAACAAGACAAGCGAATCTTGCCTTTTGTCACACAATATCGCCCTTCCGTGCCTAACTTAAAGCAAATACTTATGCAGAAATGGCATTTAATTCAACAACAACCATTGCTTAGAAGAATATTCAAAGATCCCCCTATTGTCTCGTACAAAAGGGGCAGATCCCTAAAGGATATACTCGTTAGAGCAAAGCTTTAACCGGCTATTACACGTGGATGGGAGTTGTGCAGGCCTGTCACCCCATTGTTATCACTAAGCCTGTGTCACGGCATTTTTACAGACCGGTCTATTTTTAGGCTTCTTTTCCCGGAAAATAGGTCAGTTTCGGTCATGAGCGCCTATCGGTAAGGAAAAAAAGGCGACTTCATTGTTTTAAAATTATTTCGGTAAAATGGTGACGTCAGTAAAAAACTTAAGTCCGTGCTTGTGATTGGCCACTGAGTTTCCTACGGGGGTCTGAATTTGCCTTAAATTCAAGCTTAAAATAGATCGGACTGTAAAAACTCCGTGACAGGAACATGGGGTAGTTTCACGCTCCTAGTGATGGACCCCCGAACCTCTTTAATATGGTCACAAATAGGGCCAGAGCTGAGCGTATTGTGTAGTTAACAAATAAAGAAGCCTCGACTGTGCTCATTTCTGTTGTAAAGCACGCAGGAAGCGGTAGAGCACGAAAGAAGTGTAGGGGAAAACACGAGACGTAGTCGAGTGTTTTTCTCTACTTCTTGAGTGCTCTACCGCGTCCTAAGTGGTTTACAACAGAACAGAGCACAGTCAAAGCTTCTTTATTTGTTTTATGTTAAAGAATTCGATAATTTCCCCGCGCATTCGGCTGAATTTTCAGCCATGCACTGTTCTCTGATAAAGCAGGCTGAAATAAGCCAATCACAATCCTTGTTAGAATTCTTCAAATAATTTGATTAGCTAACGAAGCGACAGCTGTCAATCACAAGCTGGACTTCAGCTACGCTTTCAGTTTTGAGTAGTTTGAGCGGCGTTCGAGAGAAGAACGGTGCCTTCAAAGTTCGCTTTTAAGTTAATTTATAAATACGGATCTAAAGGCAGGTAAAGGTTCATAGTCCAGAGGAATCCGGCCATATTGTGGCCCATGAAAACGTGCACTTTTCCAGTGGAAAAGTGGATGAAAATGCGAAATGCCGAGTTGAATTTGAAAGGAGCTACAGTTATTTACGGCTTGTAGCCGCATGCAGCAAGATTACCCCAACTAGCGTAAAAGTTAGAGAGACTAAACGGCTCCCACTGGTTCTACTCCGAGCACAGAAGAGAATATCAGAGCAAGCTTTGCACTGACACTCGTCGATTCACTTCGCTGAGATGACCGGAGAACGAGCGTTACTACACTGCATGTGAGTGTTGTTTGAGCAATTGAGCATTTTTACAAAAATAAAGCCTCTCTTCATAAACAGAGACAGTTCGATTGTTGATTTCTGTCGTTGTTTTACTTCTCAAGTATAATTTCTGCCTTCGTAACAAATATATTGTCTTTCATCGAAGCACTGTTTAGGTTAAGAATTTGTTAATTTCGCTACGTGTTTTGTCGGCGGGAACCTAGCAGAACTTGTTATTTTGGTACAGTTTTAGCACCACTGTTGCTAACAATGGTTTCTATGAGCCATCTTTCTTTCATCTTTAATCTTTAATCATTATTTATACACGGTAAAAACATCAGGTAGAAAAAAATTTACATAATAATGACTAAAAATCCAAATCCTAACATTATATTAACTTACATTAATATGCCACTTAACAAAGACTTAAGAAAAATCCATATTTGCTTCAGACAAACAGCTCGTTTCCATTGCGTTTGTCTGAGTCACAGGGGATGCTTAATTTGGGTCAAATTTGTCAAAATTGCGAAGCAAAAATTTGAAAGCCAGCTTGCCGTCATAGACCCGTGCTCTGTTCTCTGATAAAGCACGCCGTTTCAGCCAATCAGAGCGCGCGTTATATGGAAACTTTATTATAAATACTCATGAGGAGAGTTTTGCCTCTATATTGTTTATATGCTTGTCAAAGTGTTGTTAAGGTGTACAGCAATATGAATGTAGAAGCAAAAGCGTTTGTAATTCTTTTAGCATAAATATTGTTGCCACAGCAACCAGTTTAGAATTCATTTTGTTTTCTGACACAGCAAACTGTCATTAATGATAATGCATGATGAGTTCCTCTTTCAAAGGCATATTAACAGTAATACTGTATTAAATATTGTTCCATAGTAAAATAAAAGATGCAACGCTAAAATAATAATAATAATAGTAATAATAATAATAATAATAAATAATAATAAAAATTGAGCCTAGTGCGCGAGTAATTTCAAAATCGGATGAGCGCAAAGCGCGAGACCGATTTCAAATTACAAGCACGATTACCTCCTGAATTGTACGACGGGAGGTCCAATTACTAATTAATCGTATATATAACAAATTTCGAATCAAGAAAAAAGTCTTTTGAAAACTTCTTTTGAGAAAAAGAGTGATTACCGCATCCCGTAACTATAGTAAATACTAAGAAGAAATTCATCAAAGCGCGTAATTGACGTGCGAATCACGTGGGTATCCCATTACAGGTATCCAATTACAAAAACTTCAAACCGGAAACCTGTAATTAGACACCCACGTGGTAAAATACTCCTGTCAAACAATTAAATTCATTGTCATCATGGCGTTGTTCTATTTCCCTCTTTATTGTATCTAACCTCTGCAGGTGGAAATGAAATTTCTCATGATCAGAGCACGGGCGAATCCTCTGTGCCACCGGTAGCGAAGATTGTGGTCAGCTCGCTTTTGGCTTTGCTAAGTTTAAGTGGAGTCTTATGGTTTGCTTTGAGATATCTTAGAAAGAGTCGGTGAGTATGAAGAATACTCTTTGTCTCCTTTAGATTGCAATGCTAAGAAAAAGTTAATGAATTTACAGGGCTGCATAATCTGTAATATGATTTATTAGCACATGTTCAGGGGACGGAAGACGGTTACCTACCATTGTTTCTTGCACGTAAGAAGTTCATTTGAGTGAGGTGTAAAGTAAGCCATAGTGCAATGAACAGTACAATAGTTGCGGTCTAGATCACACAGGTAATACCAGTCGCTAATAAAAAAAAAGCAAAAATGAATATTGATCCAATTCTCGTACTACAATTTGACTTTTTCCAAAATATTACAGACGACAGAGAAGGTTCATTTACATTACAATATACATCGACTTTAACAGTTTTTATATCGAACAACCGCGATTTTAAAACATTTTTAAAATTATTTCTAGGATTTTGTGATATTGTGTTCTTCTCGTTATTTCAACACATTCGCAGCCTCGGCATTTAAAATTTCTCAGAAAGATACCCAAAGAAATTTCAAGGACGTATTCTTTAGATGATGTTATCTTAGGAAGGCTTGAGCTCTTGATTCTCATATGGATATTTTTCAGATCTAAGTCAGAACTCCTGGATCCTTGGGAAGTCCTTTTTGATGACATCTCCTTGCATAGAATCATCGGCGAAGGAGCGTTTGGGAAAGTATACAGGGGCGAGCTTCTAAAAGAACTCATGGAGGTTGGAAAAGGAAGGAAATCTTTGCAGCGTAAGACCGACAAAGAACAACAGAAAACGAATAAGGGCCTGACCGTTGCTGTGAAAATGTTACAAAGTAAGATTTGCCTTTGTCAGCTTTTTGAAACCTATAAATATAACTGTATATAGCTTTTTATTCTCTCCTCTAAAGAGGTTTCCGACGTGTTCGCGTGCAGGCGCGGGTGTACAAGGTATAGCTATTAGTTCCGGCAAAACTACCTCTTATCTATGTAGCTAGACAACTCGCAGTATATACGCATGTCATAATCGTCTGATATACGTTTCTGAAACTTCCTATAAGCTTGGTTGTCGGTTTTTCCTCCATTCTTGTTTGCTTAAACGATCTTCAGATGAGTAGTCACTGCAAGTTTTGTTTTTGGTCTACTAGATGGCGCTACAGAAGAACAAATTCAAGAATTCCTCGAGGAAATACAGCTCATGAAACAAATCGGGTATCACCTGAACATATTGAATTTATTGGCCTACTGTACTATGACAAGTCCAATGTTCCTTGTAGTGGAGTTTGCAAAGAATGGCGATTTACTTCACTACCTCAGGAAAAGAAGAGAGCAGGTGCAATAAGATAACTGAAAATCTCACCTTCTTGTCGGTAAAAAGACCTACTGAGCAACTCTTTGTATTGTTCTTATTCGAACACGAGTAAATGAGAAAGATAAGGCGCGAAGATCCCTCAGACTGTGCTTCAAATTGTTTTGAGCTTCCTTTTCCATCTAAATGTTTAATCATATTTTTTTTTTTTTTTGAGGAGGGAGGGGGGGGGGGGGGAGGAGAAACGTGAAAACATTTTAGAAACAGTTTATATCTCTGAGCATGTTATACAGCAAGATTTATAAATATGAATTTCAAGATAACTTCTCGCCAGTATAACATAGAAAGGTTGCCCTAAATTATATAATTTGCCTTTACCCATTTATTTAAGCGCATGGAGAGAGCTAGACATTGTGAAAGTACAGACTCTTGCATGTCGAAGAGATCGCCTCACACGCCATAGAGCTTAATTATTTTACATTGTTTTACTTTTAAGGTCAAACAAGCTTTTGAAGCGACAGCAGAAGCAGCACCCCTCAACTCAAGATATCAAAACGAAGAGGTCATAAATGAAGGGAGCTTATATGAGGTAAAGTATACATTTTTGACTCATTGTATTCGCTTTAATTTGCACCTTCTGCAGAGAAGAGAGACGGAGGTGGTAATTGGTTAGGGCGCTGGACTCAAATTATATAATCCACTGAATGTTTGAGATTTTTGACCTTGTGCTTGGGCTTGATGACTATGCAACTACTGGATTTGAGATCGACCCTTCTCGGTTCGATATTTGCAATCAGTGAAACTCGACGTTTCTCGGCTGTTTAATAACTGGAAGTTCGTTTCATTTGGAAACTAGTTTGATTGCATGCATTTATTTAGACGAAATAGGCAGCCACACTGAGTTTACAGGGGGACTACAGTTAATAAAAGAAAAGGCAGCCTTTAAATAAGTGTTTGTTCCCTTTTCAGTGCACCAGCGACAAAAACCGATGTGAAACAATCGCTCATCGGAGTATTCGGGATAACAATGGACCAGAAAGGGATTTCATGACTAACAGAGACAACTTACATGACGATGATATTCTCACACCCGCTGACCTCATGACGTTCGCATGGCAGATAGCGAAGGGAATGGTATGATTTAAATGATTGTAGAGATAAATGTGTTAGATTGATACTTCGACCGTCCTATATTAACATATCGCTGGTTTAAGTTCCCGCTGAAAGATATAGCTTTTATTAACAATTTCTGTAGCAGTGACCAAAACGTCCCTTTCTTATTTCACATAGGAGTTTTTGTCAGGTGAAGGATTCGTCCATCGTGATCTAGCGGCGAGAAATGTTCTCGTTTGTGAAGGCAAGCTGGTGAAGATAGCCGACTTTGGATTGTCGCGCAACGTGTACGTTGCGAAAGTGTACCATGCTACAAAGACCAGAAAATTGCCAATCAAATGGATGTCACCGGAAGCTATTCATGATCAAGTATTTACGACAGAGAGCGACGTGTAAGTTAAAAATATCACGTGAGAGGAGTCGGCCAGGTTTCTAATAAGCGATTAATCAAATCCAAGTTAACCGCTGTTTGGGAAATCTAGTGATTTATATAGGTGCCAAAATAAAATTAGTTTTGGTTGGCAGTTAATCTTTGTGACTAATTTGGTGACAAACGTTTGCTTCAGGCAAATTTTTCAATTTAGGTAAGGTGCTTAGCTTGATGGATGGTACTCATTTTCTTTTCTGCTTGGAGTTGTTTACCAATAACCATAAATCTTATAGTGTCATGATGTCATTCATATCAACAGGTGGTCAAAGGGCATTCTACTTTGGGAGATTTTAACAATCGGTGAGTAGCATTTCCACTTTCGCCTTGCCAGTTTGGAAGATATATCCTTTTGGCTTCCTAGCTAAGTTGATAGAGTATTACATCTAATTTTTCCTTCTTCTTTGTTTCTAGGTGGGACTCCATACCCTACCATAAGTAATCATGAACTTCTGGGGGCTCTTAAATCTGGATACAGAATGGACAAACCACAGATGTGCTCCGATGAGATGTAAGCTTTCTTTTTATCTCGCCCCGTTCTGTTCATGAAATGATAACTGACACTTACCACTCATTCTCCCAGGTATGAGCTGATGCGACAGTGTTGGAAAGAAAACCCGGCTGAACGGCCTTCATTTACTGTCATCCGGAAGCAACTTGAACGGATGATGTTAAAGCATTGTCCTTATTTGGATATGGCTGACGCAAACTATAGTTACGCACCCTGTTATGACGTTGATACTGACAAAGGAACGGAACTCGAAAATACTGCCGTGTAACTTACGTGCTGATTTGAGTGTAAGATTTTTCGACATGATGAGAAGTTGGCATTTTGTATATACGTTTCTCAGCAGCACAAGTAAATTTATACTTTAATAGAATAAAATAGGGGGTTCGGTTTTTGAGTTTTCGTTCTAGACATATCAAGATTACTTTAAATTCAGTACAGTAAAAATCCCGACCTAAGAACCTAGAATTTTCCAGGTCACGCTGAACAGGTTCTTATCTTTTAGGGCAGTTTTTCACAATTCAGGCTGATTAGGTTCTTAATAGGTTCTTACTTTTCAGAGGAACACCGATACATTTCTATATTTTATTTCATAAGATTATAGATTTTAAATTGTCTTTATTGCACCGTAGCTTTATGGGAAACATATTTCTAGTAAAAATCCAAAAAAAAAAAAAATGTAAATCAAAGAAAACTGATGCAGAATAACTTTTTGTCAGAAGTTTCACTCTGAATTAAAATCCAGAATTTAGACCATCAATATTGGAGTGATTTTTTTTTTTTGTACAAGAAGCTACTTTTCTTGGCCATGCTGAACAGGTTCTTATATTGCTGAGTATTTAAATGCCAAATTTCAGTCTGTAGGCTCTTAAATCACTAGGTTCTTACTTGCGGGTTTTTACTGGCCCCCAGCTTGCTCTGCAAGGTGATACATACGCCATCTTGAATACACCATCCTGGAATTTATCACTCTCTTAGGGTGTCAGGAAAGGTATATTGGTAAAGTATGTGTACGAGCCAAGTGGCCCATCAGGCCGGAGCTTATCCCGGTTTCCGTAGCATGAAGCGACTAGGAGTATTTCTGCTTCCCCTGGATGGGATGCTAGTACACCCCAGGGTTACCCCCAGCATTAAGTTCGCCGGTACCCATTTATACACCTGGGTAGAGAGACGCACTGTGAGAGACTAAAGTGTCTTGCCCAAGTACACAGCACAATGTCCTCGGCCAGGGCACGAACCAGGACCGCTCGATCCGGAGAGGAGCACTACCAATGAGGCCACTGCGCCTCCCAAAGGTATAATAATAGAATGTAAAAAACACATGAATAACCAGTATTTGTATTAGTTCTTCATTTTATTCCTCTCAGTCTATCTTTATTTCACTTTGTATTGATTAAAGAAGTTAATTCTCGCGCAAAGTAACAGTGGGATGCTTTCATTCATTTCTAGCTGTTATTGTCTCCAGAAAGGATTGCGATCTCCTCTCTTGCGGGGGCTTCTGCCTTTATAACTTTTAAAACTAGCTAATCAATTTTAAATAATGAGGTTTGAACATATAACAGGCAAACTTCCATTAAGCCACCATCCTTAGAGAACTAGTAATATTGGCCACGGCCACTCCTTATCGGTTTGTCATTGACGAAAGAAAAAAAAACAAAATAAAGCTTATAACAACAGTTACGGCAGACGATCGATAAGCTACTTACATACGTAACATTAAACAAGAGCTCTCTAAGAGGACATGTGGTTATTGGATAGCGAATAACACAAGAGTGCAAAAAAAGAGTTGCGGAGTTTTGGTCTTATTGTGAAGTATTGTTTTAAAATTTGAGTGCTTGGCACCTGAATGTCCTCTATATCAATGTGAGCAACATTAGGGACCTTTATACGATGCAAGGACGGGAACGCCAAGACGGGAACGGCAGTGGGACGCGGGAAGCTTTTGCGTGTCGCCAAAGACGACAAAAGGCTTAAAGTTGTGTAATTTTCATATAGGACGGCGACGTTAATAGCTCTAGCTTCATAAAGGCTTTTCATAAAACCAGTGACATTCCTTAGAGATAGTACAGAAATATTATCCTGTTAAGCTTAAACGATGATGAACAGACGACACTGAACTTACTCTTCTGTGTACACCTAATTGAAGAAACGTTGTCATGAAAAAGGTATAAACCAAAAACGATACAACACAGTGGTTTTCTGGGAAACTTGCGAACTCAGAGTAATTTGCATTCTTACGGACTGTGTGAAGGCATCAAAACGGATCTTGCATTCACCAACTGTTGCAAACTTAGGCATATCTCTACGCTCTTAGCGTTCAATTTTCTTTTGTTTTCTAGGTTAGCTACCTTTAGGAAGGCATGGGAATTTTCTATGATTTTCTAAATCACCACTTCGGGCGGCTTACAGATGATCATTAAATACCACGAGGAAAATTAAAATTCTTGAATATTCGTGGTCATGTGCACACTTTTTCAGTCTTCCCTTAATTCTATAAAGTCGCATAGTTTATGGTTTGTACTTTTGCGCGGACAACGTTTCTTCAATCAGGTGTATATGTGAAGCAAACATTCCTGATCAGTAGGTAGTTGGTATTGAAAGAATCCAGAATTTCCGTATGAAGGAATTATGTGAACGATCTTTATATCGACCTGGTTTAGATACCTTTTTGTCAGCAGATCGTGTTAGAATCGATCCTGTCTGTAACTGAAACAAATATTTATAGTAAAACAAACCTTAAATTAAGTTCTGGTAGTATAAAAACATGAAATAAAGTTCAATTTGCAAATGTGCTTTTTATTTGCTCGATAGCTGCTTTAATTTCAAGGCTCGTAACAATCGTATTTACGATCAAAACCTTTCGGAACCTGCACAAAATCCTGCAAGATTCTTCGAGAACAATATTTTGGTACATTCGGTGATAGCTGTGTCTTGTTATATGAGAAAAAAAAATTGAAAACGTATTCTAATCATCAATTTGCGTCACTTCGAAGAGCATCGGAAACGAGTCTCCAATGTCCCACGTGCGGTCAGCGGTTGGAGATCGTTGTCATTCGTAATGCTCCGTATAACGCTGTGTTTCCGCCAGTAAATTCGTAATTTTTTTCTCTCCAACAGTGATTTCAAATTATACGGAACCAATTTTAAACAGTAAAAGTAGTTATTTTCATTACAACTCGCGTTTTAAAGGTGATAATCGATCAAAAGAATCCGAGTGAATCTCGAGTTATTTTCGGCCTTGCATAGCGAGATTCTTCCGAAAGCTTCCGAAAAGTCGCGGACTATCTTGCTGACTGACTGACTGACTGATTGACTGAGTGACGGACTAACGGACTGACTGACTGACGGACTAACGGACTGACTGACTGACGGACGGACTAACGGACTGACTGACTGACATAAATGAAAAGTAAATTTAAAAGTAAATATTATCTCATATGAACAAAAAAAATTTAAAACTTGAAAAAGTTTGAAATTCAACGGTAAAAGTTATAGAAAATTTTTATCATAATTAACGGGTGCCCAAGTTTACTGACATATCTGAATATTTCAACTTATCACCAGCCATTGTGAATCGTGATCGCATTATGAGTAATTAGCTCTTTTTCCTCTTTTCCAAACCCAATACTTTAATAATTCTTACTTGGGACCGATTCTCACGGGAACGGAGAAAAAAATTTCGCCCCAAAAAGATCCCATTATATTTCCCCTGAAGATATGAGAAGCTAGTGGTTTTCCACTGGTAACACAGCTGAATTTTGCTGCATTTCCACATAGTGTCAACATTATCCACTTGTCAAATTTTTTTCTTTTTATTTCCGCTCTCAAGTAAGATCTCAAAAGCGCGTCGACGGTATCACGTCAGTATCTTTGAGAAATGAACGACTAAAATATTAATGTCTTTGATACTGGACATCTTGTAGTCGGTTAAACAAACAATTTACCAGCGTATTGCATTATTGTTGATAGCTGTCCACTCAGCCAGCCGACCCAAATTAAGAAATCCTTTTCCCGATATCACCTGTTTTAAAACAACGAACGACAGGAAGTTTGTTTTAGTTAAAAATATTCGATGTGTAGCCAGGCATGTCAAAGATTTTGGTAAAAAGAAATAAGAAGTTGACACCAGCTAAAAATATATACTGGACGTTTCGGCTGCCACTGTTGCCTTCTTCAGCAAAGATAAAAATGCAAATGTCTAATAGCGTCCTGCTGGTATGTGTTATGAAACTAAATCACACCTCTAAGGAGTTTTACAATAGTCTCTAGGGTATTCTTAATGACTCTAAAAATTCTTAATGTTATTGTAAATGTTTGGAAGCGCTTTGCGTTCGTTTTTAATAATAGCTTTCCTATCCCGCATGGAATGCCAAGCTTCAACTAAGGATTAGTCTTTGTCGCCATGCCAATGACCTGTCAACAATTTCAACACTGTCCAAATCTATTTGGTGATTGTGAAGCGTATGGTATCCATATGCTTCTCAATCACCTATAGATTTGGAGAGCGTTGAATTTTTTACCAAAATCTTTAAGTTCGTTTTTGGTTTGCTGCAATAATTTGTGCGACGAGTTGAATATTTTTCTTCTCAAAGCTAACGCGATGAGGCTTCTTTCCCGTGAACATTTCAAGCAAGGAATCGTTCATTGCGGATTGATGTTCATCGGAGTTGTTATACTACAGGCTAGACCGAATGGCGGTTTTTTGCAGAGCAAGACATCGCTGGCATCAAGTAAGTGTTATTTGTCGATACACTGTATCCGCATCTGCAAGCAACAAGGTCATATTTCCGCCATAGAAAACTTCCTATAAAACGCTTCGTATGCAAGTTTCGTCGTGGGTATGGTATTTTTATTCTATCGCTCACTCGGAAACATTGTCCATGAAATCTTTCGCAAATTTTGTTGTCATTTGTTGTACTTTCTCAAAGTACAACGAATGTAGGTCGCTTACAAGTGAACCAGTGCTTATGTAGTTTTTTTAAGCACTTTGCTTTACTTTGGAAATTATCATTTCACCGATGAAAAATATCGGAAAGTAACAGTCTCTGACAAGGATCAGTGTATTTTCTGCAACAGGAGCTAGCGCTTATTACGGACCATGATAGGACCACAGAAGAGACTTTTCCCTAAAACTCAGAAAACCCCCTTTTAAAGCCCAGGTAAGGATTGAACACAACAAACCCTAAGGAAAAGCTAGAGAGGGGTTACTCATTTCATTTTTCTCAGAGAAGGAAAGGTTTCCCGCCACAAACGAAACTGGGAGACGAAATCAAAGCATCTTAGGGGAAGCGAAAACTCGGCCTCCAGCAACTGTTTCTAATGACGGGAGTGGCTCAGCCCAGCTACTGGGGTTATTTTCCCTGTCGCACCATAACACAGATTTAGGAAACAAGTGAGGAGCTTTGAGGCGCGAAAAAATGTTATGCAAATTACCTGGCTGCACATTGAATGTGCAGCCAGCTAATTTGCATATGTAATTCAAAGCCAAGGTTTGACACCTCTCGGTACCGTGACTTTGGACTGTCCGTTTTTATATTATTGTATGTGTATCAAACACTTAATGCTTCCGGGGTGCCACAAAGAATCACGCGCCACTCCTGTGTTCCACCAACATGCTTTGTTTTCGCCGCTTTGTTTTCACTCAACAATTGTTTAAGGCTGGTTTCCATATGATCGCAGACGATCGCGGATCGCGTATCGCGGATCGCGGATCGCAGATCGCAAAAAGTTTTGCGATCGTCTGCGATCATATGGAAACACACTTCTGCGATCGTCTGCGATCCTGCGATCATCTGCGATCAATTGCGATGGTGCGATCATATGGAAACCAAAGTTCTGCGATCTGCGATCGAAACGTATCCCATAATATTTTGAATTTCGACCCATGATTCAACGCTTCTTTGCAAGAAAGCAACCGCTTATTTGTTGTAAACATGGCTGGCGTTGAACAAGGTAACGTTAGTAACGAGAAATTTATGGAGGAAGTTGTGTGATATCAGTACGTTTACCACCGTAACAGTAAAGATTTCAAAGACAAAAACAAAAAGGCTAACTATTGGGAAAAATCGGGGAGAAATTTAATTTATCGGCGGCTGAGGCGGAGGTCAAATTCCGCAACATAAGAACTGCTTATGGTCGTTATCTGAAGCGATTGAAAAGGCTACCTTCTGGCTCGGGGCGAGATGCAGTGCCAAGGGAATTTCAAAATAGGTTGACAAAAAGAAGGAATAAATTTGCTTGCAGCAAAATTTCCCTCTCGACGTCCGCCATATTGTTTGCTGCGATTTTCCCGCCAGCACAACGCGCGTGTAATTTTGACAGTTCCGCTGTCCGAAATGTATGCAACA
>NW_028301542.1:3160000-3177500 GCF_042242905.1 Orbicella faveolata | reverse complement strand
ATTTCGCAGAGGGAGCTTTATTTCACCTTATCGCAGCCCCCACCATCAAGACCGGCCCTCACAAGCTCGGGCCGGTTGAACCTGGAGACTGCGAAACGGTGAAATAAGGCTCCTTCTGCGAAATAGTATTTGTTTACTTCCCTCTATACTACTCACAACAAACGGCCCCTTCACAACAAAGGAGTGCGTCATATTAGAAACAAGCGAGCCGGCTGTTATACCGCCCGAGCCGGGATGACTCGAGCGCCAAACAAGTGTGGGTGGCTGACGTGGGGCCGGAAAGAAAGCTGCGAGCTTTCCGAGGCCATCCAAAATCTCCCTCCAGAGCTTCGTGAGATGATTCTCAAGGAGTACATCGTGATAAAAAATAAGGAAAAAAAAGGAAATGGGCTGGGATAAGGTACACAAGCATATTCCAAAACCGGGTTGGGATAAGGTTAACAGGCATATTTCAAAACTGCCTTTCTGCCAATACAGGCAGCAGATTGTGCCGATGGTTATTTGCTTTGAATATGCGGACTGCTTTTTCGAGGGTTGTTGTTTCCCCTGTTTCGAAAGGGATGGAAATCTTCATAAAGCATCGCTAAGCCGGCCGATGGAGCTTATAGAAGCCAGCCCAGAGCACAAGAATTTTTTTAAAGTATGCTCCTCGGATGGTTATAATTGGCACGAGTGGTTCCTTTTTGGCCGGGAGCGTTAGCGAAAAAGGCGGCGACTAACCTTCGTTCGAAGCAAAGTTTTGCGAATTGCGTGACATTTTTCTCAGAAGACTGGAACCAAATATTCCCTCAGGCCCTTGGCCGAGCAGTACAGAAAAACATGGAGGACAACTCAAGATTTTTTTGTTTGGGCCGAAAATAACGAACCAGAACAGAATTTACCAAAAAAAATACGCCCAGCCAACGCGCTTTAAGTGATTTTTTCACCACAGAAGCTGCCGAAGTGAAGCGAGCAGGAGGAAGCGAGAAAATAGCAAGATTCGATCGCAGCGTTCGATCGCTCGTAACATGTGTTATTCCTTGAACAAGGGCCTCGATCGAGCCTGTTGAAGTTTCCTCTGCTTCTCGCATGGCTTCAACGACTTGATATGTTATCTGTCTGACCTCTTTCTGCCAAACGGGCGTAGAAAGTTCAGTGAAAATAAAGCAAATAGCGTGGAACAGCACAATCATTTGGCCTTCAGAAGTGCTGTTGAGATATAATTTATTCAGCCAAGCTCTAAATATAACTCAAGCATGACATCATCTCGCTACCCAAAAGCGCATGCGTATGTGTGAAAACCTGCGAAGGACAGAGAAGCACACCACAAGTTAAAGGAGCGGCGACTGGATCAATGTATATAGCTTGAGTAATTATACTATTGATCAGCAAGCAAATGATGGTGCTTTGGGGCCACCTCTGATTCCTAATACGGCACGTACAGGCGCTTGTCAGGGGTATGGGGTGAGACCGTCCACGGTGATAACCCCAAGTGAACCGCCCCGGCCCATTGGTGACTGAGAGGTGATCAAAGGTCCCTCGAGATCTCAACCCTCGTCCACCTTGTCAGCGGCACGAAAAAGTTCTAGCCGGGGCTAGGCAAAAGAACAGCCAACGCGCACCTCCCGGCAGGATTTTGCTTTTTTGTGTGACCTGTCTCGCAACGTCACGCGTGAAGGTAACGCGGTGTAACACAATCACTTGTTTTTGATAAGACTAAGAGAGAGTTTTGTGTTTTTTCGCTCAAAATTTAGTTCAAATCTGCTGTATAATCCGCAAGTTTTTTTCCATATTCTTCCCGAACCTGGTCCCGAACCTGGTTTCTTATTTTTTTAATATCTGGCTGGATTGGATTTGTTTGTATTCGCGCAAAGTTTGAGCGTAAAGTCTCTTTAAGCTGGCGATATTTCTGCATTTCACGTGTGATCAGTTGAAACTCCGTGTCAGAAACCCGATTATCATTAAGAGCTTGTGAGACAGAGCAGTTTATCGAGTCACGTTTTGCAATAGCCAGAGAATGGATTCTCGAGTGCTTATTGACTTTGCGTTCAAGCTTCAACGGACAGGCCAGTGGAAACTGCGCCAGATAAAGCGGCTATCCCGGCAACAGGCGCGCCGACAACAATTCCAACACCGGTGAGTGATGTTGCAACAGCCCCAGAAGACACAGCTGCCGTGACAGCGCCAAGGCCAACCACGGAATAGTGAAGCGCTTTCCGGGCTTTTTTGTATTTTTTCAAAACAAGCCTGTAATGCTCGACCTCAGCAGATATTTCTTTTTCAATTCTGCTTATCTCGGTTAGCCGGAAATTCTCGGCATTTGTCGTTTCGGGAAGGCTTGGATAGATTCTTCTTTCATTCTCGGCAGGCGGCGCGCTTGGTGGCAACAGATTTGCCGAAGACATTGTGTATATATAGAAATTTAAATTAACTCTAATTCAAAAAGAAGAGGGAAGCCTTTGAAATCAAAGAGTTCGCCATTTTCATCTTTCACGCTAATGGTGATGCTATTTATGAACTCGTCTGTAGAGCAGTCTCGCAAAACATGTTGCGGAGAAACCTGGTAGCTTACCTTTTCATAAGGCTTCCCTTTCACATCAAACAGTGCTAATACATCTGACCTTTTGCCATTGAACAGATTCTTTTGTTTGTCGATTAAATTACAATGAATAAAATATGTCGTCGGATATCTAAACCGTTTTACGAATGTTGTAAGATCCAACTTTCGCCCGATACCAAGCAAACCGGCTAAATCGCGATCAAGTTCTATTGGTTTTGCCCCCAAATTTCTGATTACAAGCTGGCCAAGAGGTTGGTTTATTTCTGTTTCCAACTGTCTATGATGATATTTGTCGAACAGACCGTCTATTTGTTTTGCCATTCTTTCTAAATTATAATGCGCTGGGGGTAATTTACTAACTGACAAAGCTTTGTCTTTGTTTTTATCTCCCAAGGAGGCCGAACCTTCTTTCTTCAAAGTGTCCCAGCTGTTGTACAAACTGCAAGAAATGAGTTTCATGAAATGCACTTTCGATATCGGATTTTCAAAAGATATTGTCCCTCCGTTCTGTTGCGTGACAATAGTGAGAACAACCATTTTTATATTCAACAAATAAAATTGTGTTCAAATAATATGGCGAATATGTGGAATGATATCCGTCAAGATCCCGGGTTCGATGATCCCAAGTTTTTGAAAAAAGAAGATGCTGCAAAGAAAAAGGCATGGACAAACTTTTTAAACCGCTTTCCAAAAGCTGACAAAAGCATGTTCATTTCACAAGCAATGATTGACCGTAAAAAAATGTAACCGCCGAGGTGTTTTTCAAAGAAACCGAAGGCTCGTTTCAAAGCGTCTTCGGCTCAGACAGAAAATATTGGAGCGCCGAAATGAAAAAGGCACTCGGTTTGGGCGACATCGGGGGTTTTCCTTATCAGCTGGCGCCGCTTGGTTCAAAAGTTTCATTGGCCATCCCTGCGGTACCTTTCGACTGCAAAGCACAAAGCTTGAAGAAAATATTCGACGCCCCAATCCAAATCTACGTCACGCCTGACCAATATTTCACGACAAAATTCAGAGAAATATTTCAAGGTACCAAACTCAGGCACACTTCTGCAGCCGAATCAAAACGCTGGTTAGGAGGGCCCGACATGAAATATTGGCCGCAGCAGCTCAACTTCGCGGTTTTCTGTGCGACACAGGGGTGCGGAGCTTCTCGCGAGATCTTTGACAGCGGGATGGATCTCCCCCCGCAGATAAGAGCTTTCTACAAATTCCACGTGTATTTCACGGTCAGGCGCATTTTGTTTCAGCTAGGAGGAATTCAGAGCAGGAGCGCTTTGCCCGGAGACCCGCCTTTCAACCAATACAATAATCATTATGGCGTTGCTTCATACATGCTATGCAGCGAGTTCGGTATTGCCCCCTCGAGCGATTTTCGCTTCACGTACGGGGAAAACCACGGTCTGGGAAGCATTTCCGTGTACGCGTCAGGCGCGGGCGCGACTAAAACTGACTATAAGTACCCGGGATGGTACAAATTCAGCGATGAATGCGGGAAAGGTATTCAAGGAAACCTGATCTATTACATCGAGCCGGGGGCCGCTTCTGATGCTCAAGCGGACTGGGTCGCGCCAAACACCGCGAATGGTTTGACGCAGGCGGGCTTGTCGAGAATAAATCAGTCAATCGAGGCTTTCGTTTACTGCATCCTGAGCGCGCAAGTCAACGTCCGCAGCAGCATTCTCGGCTCTGGCGGTCGGACGAGAGAAGCCCAGAGCGAGTTCCTGGTGCTGATGGAAAGCGCGATCACACAGCCCGACCTGGCCGCGAGCGTGCAAAGGTACCAGCTAGCGGTGGATCAAGCGAAGGTGAGGCTCAATCTCGCTGTAGCCCCCATGGCCTGGCTCATGCCCGCGGAAATGATTATCAACACCGCAAGCACGATCGGTTACAACAACAAGCTGAAACAGGCGGTCTCCGGGAAGAAACTGGGGGTGAACAACGAGGTAAGCCCGGACACAAAAAACGCTGGGCTTAAAATCATGGCAGGTGGCCCGTCAAAAATTAACCCTCCCAACAGCCATCCGTCTAACCCGATACACAAAGCCGCAACAGCCGAATCGAAAAAAACATCTTCATCCGAAACTCAGCAAGCATAGCCGACGGCGCAAAAAATTGAGCCACAGCTCCAGATAAAACACCGCAACACGAAATTAACAAAACGGCGGTAATTGTCGGTGTAGTTGGATTATCGGCGTTGCTGTTCATGGCTTGGCGGTAGTTAACGCTGCTTCTTAAAATATTCTTCGAACAAAAAGGCCACCGCGGCAAGAATGAGCAGCCAGGTGTGCTCGGCCAGAAATCCGACGACTTGGCCGGCGGCTCTGAACAGGAAGCTCACAATCGAGCCAAGCAGCCCGGGCAGTAGAGAACCAAGTTTCGCGGCAATATCTTTGAGGCCATTCCCCAAAGCTTTGCCGGTGGCTTTCAAACCTCTGGTGAGGACCCCGATGACAGCTCCGATTGTGGTCCCGGCGGCGAGAAGAATAGCGGTCAAGGTCACGCCATATTTTTTGAAGATCTCTTTGACCCTTTCCAAGAGAGGCCACCCCCTTTCCCTTTCCGCAATCTGAGTTTGCAAACGCGCGATCTCCTCATTTCTTTCTGCAACTCTGCCTTCTGCGGCTTCTTTTTCGGAGGGCGAGGCATTCTCATCTTGGATGATCGCCTGGTCGTCCTCGTTTTGGTGCTGCAGCTCGCTTTCCTGCTCTTTCAGGTCGTCCAACGGTTTTGTTTGGTTGTACCTTTCTTCCATGGCGTTTGTTTCGCTTTCTTTTTCAGCGATGCTGGCCCTGAGTCTGTCAACCTTGGCTTGTTCCTTTTCTCTGTTTTTTGTTTTTTTCGTAAGCGAATCCAATTCTTTTTTCTTGTTTTCAAGATCGGTTTGATAGTTCTTTTTCAGTTCTTTGAGCCTACGCATCTCTGCTTCACTTTCAAGGTTCGAACCATGTTCGTCCTGAAAGCCGTCGATCTTAGCATCAGTTTGCTCGATTTTACGTCTCAGATCTTCAACTTCTCTCTTTTCTTCTTCTCTTTGCGAGGAGAGTGTTTCCGCCTGTTGTAGTTGGTTTTCAGCTTCTACCAGTCTTTGTTTCATTTCTCTGATAGTATCCCGGTCTTCTACAATGATGACATAAGCTTTACGCCCCAGAGCTGATTCTTTCACTCTTATGAAAGATTTTTGAAGAGTCACGCCGTCTTTTTGGAAAATTCTGTACTCTTTATTAGCGGGCTTCACAACAAGCGAAGTTAGATTCCCTTTTTCTTGACCCAATTTGATTGGACCTAATTTTGCTCTGTTTGCATTCGGGTACAATTTTTTGATATTTTCCCAGCCTTCTTCAATCATGACTTTTTCGTCATCAGGATGAATAAAACCATCGAGCAAAGGGATTTCTTCCAGATAAGAAGTGTCAGGCAGGCCGGACTGCTCGTGAGGACAAGTACTCATTTCCGTTTGTTCGCCCCCGTGGTAGGGGTCGCCAGGTTGGTAGGGAGTGGACGCCGCGCCTGGCTGAAAAGGACGGGTTGTGTCAACCTCTTGTTCGCCTTCATCAGAGTCGTGGTCAAGCCGATTGTCAAGGTCCGGGTCTTCGTGACCAAATTCGCCACCGCCTTCCGCCATGGCGATATATTTCAAGCCTATTATTTTTCAAATTAGAAATAATCGCCGGTGTTTTATACAATGTCAGTTCCAGAGAACCTTCGCCCAACGTACAGTGAAAAGACCGTGCACGCCATGAAGGCCGAGCGCGCGGTCAAACGAATCACCTTTAACCCCTCTGAAGCCAACCCCGGCAATACGCTGTACGTTTACGTGCCCAAGCTAAACGAGAACGAGGTTCTGGTGCCGGGCTCGCTAGCTCTTGTCTTTGACATCGACCTTTCTGAAGGGCACGCCAACAACTTCCTCGTCCAGAATGTCACGCGGGCGCTCGTTGACAGGCTGGTCGTGTCGTTTGCGGGGAGAACCCTACAAGACACGGTTGGGTACGACATCTACAAAACTTTCGAAGACCTTTTCCTTTCTCAGGAAGAGCGCGACAACAGGATTCTCGAAGGGATTCAGAGCGAGGATCTGTCCAAGATCCGCTCAGACGCGGGAGACAAGAAAACCTCAGGCGTCGACGCTGAAAACAAGCTGAACGAGGTATACGGAAAAAAGTACCGGATCAGGCTGGACCATCAGATCTTAACCGACCACGGCGTTTTCTACCCCCAGGCCCTTTACAACGACCTCAAGTTCGCCGTAAAACCTGCCGAAGCTATACACGTGGTCAAAGGCTCCGACACAACCCAGCTGAAATACAAGCTAAAAAATATACAGCTCGAGTACGAAATGATCCGCAGCAAGACTCTGGCAGACGAGGCGCCGAGCGTTTACTCCAGCGGCAAAGAGCTACTTTACGACCACGTGATGCATGACAAAGAGGTGCCCTTCAAAAAAGACGTTGACCCGAGGCTCACCATCAAAGGCAACGCCCAAAGAAGGTCTCTGAAAGCCCTTCTCCTCCTGTTTGTACAGCCGTATACTGCGGGCAATAGAGATTCAGAAAAATTCATCTTCCCCGATCTGACGAAAGTCAGCGTTACGGTCAACGGCTCGCCCAACATGCTTTACAACAATGGCATCGAAGGCAAGGACATGTGGGAAGAGGCCCGCAACTTGTTTGTGAAAGAAAAAAAATAAAACGGAGCACATGGATATGACAAAGTTTTACACCGGTGATAAGTTCGGGCTTGTGATTGATATGCGCACGATGCCTGACCAAAACATGCACGGCAGCGGCACGCGGATTGTGAACAGTACGGACGGTGTCCAGCTGGAAATTGAGCGGAAAACCGAAGGCTCAGGCGACGTGAAATGCCACGTATTCGTTATCGCCGACTCCCAGTTGAACCTTATGGGCAGTCAGCTTGAAGATGTGCAGTATTGAATATGAACATGGATCTCGGCAAGATACCCTTCAACGCTCTCATTGTGGGGCCGACTAATTCTGGCAAATCGAGGTTCGTGGTGGACCAGATCTACGGCCCTTTCCGCGGAAAGTTCGACTACATCGTGCTCATTTGCCCGACGTTCACGCACAACAAGACCTACCACCGGCTTGGCGAAAATGATCCAAGAATGGATGTGATAGTCTGCGAGCAGCACAACGTGGAAAGGTGGTTGAAGCTCGTGAGATGGCTTTTCGTGGGCACCAACACGCTCATAATCCTCGACGACTGCGCGGTCTCCAAAGATGTGAAAGGGCGTACAGGCGAGCTGGTGAATCTCGCCTTTTCTGCCCGGCATATGGGCATCAGCGTTTGGGCGCTGACCCAGAAGTTGACCGGCATAACATCTTCCTTCCGGGAGAACGTGGCGGCGACCGTCCTCTTTTACACCCCCTCGATGATTACGCCGGCGAGCTCTTCCCGGATGAGTACAGAGGATTGATTTCAAAGCTGAAAGAGCGAAAGTTCTCTTATCTTGTGTTCGCACTTCGCCACCCCTACGGGGTAAAGTTATTTGAATAAAAAAAATTAAAGTTGTATATAGCCTTGCACAATGGTCAGAGAAGACGCCGCGTTAGCAGACGTTATGAACCTTCTTCAAACCGAGCCCGAGCCGTCGAGCGGTCCCGCAGGTGGCCTTGTTCAAACCGCCCCCGGACCTGACATTCCTGCTCTTCGCGAGCAGCTGGCCGTGCTCGTGTCCACAGGCAAAGCCAAAGAGGCCATCGGAGTGCAGCTTACCCACGAGCAGGTGAAGCGCCTGAGCGACAAAGAGGTCGAGAAATTCACCAAACGCTACGAGACGTACGTGGGCTCGAAGACAACGGAAAGCCTGATCGACAGCTTCATTTTTCTTGCAACCAAAGTGGTCGGAATGACCGTCAAAATTAAAGACATCGAGCCTTATCAGAAAGAGCTCAGAAACGACTACATCTTGAACAAAGAGCTCTCCAATCTGGTCGGCAACCTCGCTTTGAAGTGCGGCCGGTTTCTTGCTGCGGCCAACGCGGTCTTCATCACCACGAAACATGTTGATTTCAGTCCACATTTGCCGAAGCCGAGCCACCCTCCTCGTGATGAACACAGTTGTCCGCTTGAGGGCGTTGATGAAGTACCCGGCTCAGCAACTGCAGAATAACTTGCCAGCAATCATCAACAACTGCTGAGGGCTTGCCGAGAAATTGTTAGCAATTAAGCTTTTTTCATTTGCTTATAATACGGTTCGCTTCAGAATGTCTACCGAACAAGCCGAGAGCGCACCTGCCGTCACGGCGCCTCAAGTTGAGACCCGGGCAGCACCTGCCGCCGATGTCACACAGCAAGCGACAACTCCGACTGCAAAAACGCAGCGCGTAAAAAACCCCAAGCGTGTGGCTGCTGGAAAAATGGTTGCCGAAAGAACGCGGCTGGCCCGGGAAGAACAGAAGAAAGCGGCTGAGGCTTATCACGCGGAAAAGGAAGTGAAAGCCGCCACAGAGGCCCTGGACCAACCCCGTCTACAGAAGGTGAAAGCCCAAAGAGCGAAATCCCAAAGAGCGGCGGCCTCAGCGCCAACCAATGGATCGCTATTGGCGGCATAGGCACTTCCCTGTTCCTGGCCTATTACACACGTGAAGAGCTCAAGGCAATGGCCAAGTCCGCGTCCGACAAATTCAAGTCTGTGTTCGGCATATTCAAAACGCCGGAGCCCGCGCCTGAGCCCGCGCGTGTCGAGGCAGAACCTGCTCGCGCGACACGGCCAAGAGGATTAAGAAAAATTCTTTGAACATTTGCGTGTGATGTGTATCGCGATGTCGTCGAACCCATCCTTTGCGCATGTTCTCATCTCTACAGCCGCAATTGGCGGAATTACGGTATTATGGCTCGAATTTACCGGGAAAGCTTTCCATAAGGTGGTGCAACTTTCCAAAGAAATGTTTGCCGATAAGGCCGCAGAAGAAAGACAAAGACAAAGAGAAATAGGCCAAGAAGTAAGAAGAAAAGTATCAGAAATAATAGAAAGAAAAGAAGAAGAAGCCGCGGGAAAGACAGATTAATTTTCTTTTAAACTTTCCCGAGTGGAATGTATCAACATGTTCACAGTTGATGTTCCCAAGTTTCTCGTCTGTTTCTTCACCTTTTTAACTATCTCGCATGTGTTGTACGACATAAATAAAACGGTCATTTGCGCGACAGGCGATCCTTTTTAGTGCAGCATTTGACGGCGAGGTTGCAGAAGAAGAGGCGTTGTGTGCCAAGTGCGCAGAAAAGGACGCTGGGAAGACAGATTAATTTTGTTTTAAACTTTCGTTCTTTTCTTATAACGAACGCACCATGTCCGACAACAAGCTTGTCAAGACCGTCATTGACGCCACTACTCTCACGGGATTAGCCGCGGGCATCGGCTGGGTCGCAAAAAAGGTTGTGAAAGAGGATTTCACTCCTAATCCCAGCAGCAGCGTTATGAATTTCGTGAAGTTCACCGCCGTCATGGCGGGCAGCATTGCGCTAAAAGAGTACCTTGAGGACCAGAAAATCCTCCCCGTCGGCGTTTGAAGAAAAAAACATCATTATAGCGCAATGCCGCGTTCTTATTTGCCCATCAAAGCCTTCACAACGGCTGCGCTGTACTTTTTTGCATCAAATATGATCTATTATGTCTTTGAAGCCATTGATTTTGTTTGGGCGGTTAAGATTGTCACCCGCGAAGACTCCGGTTCTGAGGATCAAGACTCCGCTTTTGAGGATCTTGATACTGAGGAATTACCATTACCGGAGAAATGTCCTTCACCTCCTCCCTACGAACCCCCGCCACCGCCATACGAGAACGATTAAAAAAAAGATTATACAACATATACAATGGCGAGCATCGCGATCATGATTGGCGGGGCTGTGTTGAACGCCACGGCTTTCATCGGTGGCAATTATCTGGTGAGGGCGCTCGGCGGGGGCGAGAAAGCCGCGCTTGAAGAAAAAAAGCGTTACGACAAAGCTCTCGAAGATTATCGAGCGGCTTACGCCAAATACACGCGCGACCGAACACAACTTCTCGACTGGATCGCGACCAACGCGCAAACAAAGGTGCAGGCCAAGCAGAACTTCACCAACACCGACTACGCCTTCAAACTCTACAACCGGGCGCATCCTGACGAACAGATGACGCCCCCCAAGGAGCCCAAGTTCACAGATTTCTATCAGCCAAGCGAGCAGCAGAAAAAGGGCGAACTCGCGTTCGTGGGCGCCGTGGCGCTCGCTCTGGACTACGCGGCCTTCCGGTTCCTTTAAACTTTTTTACACCTTACTTATATGGACGCCAAACTCACGAAGATTTACTACGGCCCCGGGGGCTACTGGAAAGGTATCGCCGTGATCAAAAAATTAGCCGAGGCCGCCAAGGTACCTGAAGAAACCGCAAAAAACTGGCTGATCAGGCAAGCGCTCTGGCAGATATTCCTCCCCGCGCCGAAGCGGATTCCTCGCCCGAAATTCGACGTTCCCACACCCAACAAGGTCCATCAGGCGGACTTTCTTTTTCTGCCGCACGACAAGCTCCCTCGCGGCCGCAAAGTTTTCAAATACGCGCTGACCGTTGTCGACGTGGCCAGCCGCTTCAAAGAGGCCGAACCCCTGACTTCGAAGAATTCTGATGAGGTCGCCCAGGCCTTTCAGAAGATTTACAAGCGCGGGCCTCTGGAATGGCCTGAAATGCTGTAGGTTGACCCCGGTCGCGAATTCATGGGCGCTGTCACACAAGAGATGGACAAGCACAAGACATATAGCCGGCGCGGGCGCGTTGACGTTCACCGCGACCAGGCCATTGTTGAACGTTTCAACCGCACTCTGGCTGAGCGCTTGTTCGGGCACCAGTACGCCGTGGAAATGCTTCTCCCTGAGGGCAAGCGGTCCACTGCCTGGGTGAAAAGACTTCCTGAAGTTGTTTCGGCTCTGAACAACGAGGTCACAAGCCTTATCGGCAAGAAACCCGCTGTCGCCATCAAAGAAAAATCTGTTTATTCAAGGCCGTCGACACCTTACACGAGGCCTGTCGGAAAACGCGAAAAAATCCTGCCCCCTCTTGTCCAAGTTCGTTATCTCTACCAGCCTGGCGAGCTTGAAGGGGGCGTGACAAGAGCCACGGATCTAATCTGGTCTTTGAAAGTTTACAGCATTGAAAGATCTTTTTCCAAACCGGATCAACCCGTTCTCTACTATCTGCGCGACGGGCCCAAGCGCGGCTTCGTCCGTGAAGAACTTCTAGTTGTCCCTCCGAACACTACTCTTCCTCCGGCTGACGTGAACTAGATGTGATGTTCGATTGGCTCGGTGTGTATTCCGTCGGGCAGCACCCACCGTTTGTCGTAATAAGCGCTCAGCTCCAGCTTCTCCTGCTCGTAAGTGACCATCTGCCCGTCCCGCATCCTGAAACCTCTGTTGGTTGCCATATCTTTGCTGCCTTCCAGCGCTTCCTCGAACCTCTGCCACGTTATCTCGTTCTGCTTCTTCGACACCTCCTTCGTGCTGAACTTCTTTTGTTCACCCTCTCCTTCGTCGACATAATAACACGTCGAGCAGAGCGCGATCATCCGGCTGCCCTCGCACTCAAGCTTGAAGAGACCCGGGGTCCGGCCGCTCCACTTGTCCCAAGCCAGCCATTGATTTTTTTCCGCCTCGAATTCCGCCTTCAGCTCTGGCCGGACGACGTCCTCGAGCCGCTCGCCCGAGATCGCCATGTAGTTGCTGTCCGTGTCCATCTGCATTAGCTCGAAATCTCTTCTGTCGACGTACTTGTCGAGAAAGTCGAAGTAGAATTCCAGCATCCGCAGCTTCGCCAGCTGGTAGACAGCGATTCCGATCTGGAACGGCCGCCTGATCGTGATCCGGGACTTGCGGCTTTCCAGCTCGTAGGCCTCCCCGATCTCTTCGAGGTCTTCGAAATACGCGCTCCGCAGCGCTCTGTCGACAACCTTCTCGTATTTCGTGTAGATCACGTTCGTTTGTCGCTCCAACGCTTCGATCAGTTTCCCGTAACCGCTGTTCCCGAGGAGTTTGAACACATCGGCGAGAAGCGCCTTGCTGTCCACGTCTCCTGTCCGGCGCGCCTCTGTCACCTGATCCACGAACCAGGGGAAGATCTTTCCCGGTTCGTAGTCGATTGTTCTGAAAACTCTCGTGACAACAGCCCCATGGTTCACGTACCACAGCAGCAGAGGGGCGTACACCAGCATCCGTTCTGCAGACAGCGCCCCCACGAGCTTTCTCCCGTCTCCGCGCTGCCTGCCCGTTCTCCCCAAGTACTCTTTCATGTGTTCCGGCACAGCTTCAGCGGGAACCTGCTTGTTGTAGAAGAAAGGGCACATCTCCTCGAACTTTGGCCACAAGCGCTCCGGGATCTCTATGTCGATTTAAGCGAAGCCGAACCACTCCCCGGCTTTCAACCGGCGAATCAGAACTTCCGCCGCTTCCGCTTGGCGGTCATCGCTGTAGTACTTGACCTTCTCCTTCCCGCATGGCATTTCTCTCGGCATGGTCGAGAGATAGAGAGCGCTGGCGTCGAAACCGAGAATCTTTTTGCAAAGACGCGGTTCTTCGAACTGATGCGACCTTATCCGTGTCACACAGGCCTCGTGCCGTCTTTTGAAAACCAGGCTCGGCCCGCCAACAACCGCCCTTTTTAAAATTTCGTAAGCCTCTCTGCCAGGGCTATAAAGGTCTGCGCCGCGCTCGATCGCTCCCCGTAGCAAGTAGTGCAAACTGACCCCGGGGATGCTCACAGCGTCTTTCAGAATGTCGATTCCTCTTTGGGTGTAGAAGCTTTTCATCTTTTCCAACGCCTCGAGGCCGGGCGCCACATCAAGATTGTTGTAATAACACAGCCAGTCTTTGAATGTGCGCATAACCTTTTCTTTGAACAGCCGCTGGCACCCCTCCCACTCTTCCCGCGTTAGAACGTAGCCGCCCTTCAGCTTCGAATACCAGGCCTCGTATTCAGGGAGCCCGGGGTAATCCAACTTTTCGTAGGTGTTGAACCATTCGTAGGGGAACCACGATTTCACTGTCTTGCATCCGTAAGCTTTCACCCATTTGTCATAGCTCGTCCCCGGGCCGAGATAGTTGATGATGTCGGGGAAACGGGCCCCCCTGGTGAGCAAGAACATGACTTTGTTCGCCTTTTTCGCGACCCTGATCTTCTTTTCTTTCTCAGCAAGAACGCCGACAAAGTAGTTTTTGATCAGATTGAGGTCATAGGTGCCCGAGTTGAACCCCAATATTGGTACCTGGTCGCACCATTCGCGAATTCTTTCCCACTGCTCTTTTGGAAGCAGGTGCACGTGGACATCCGTGGAAGGGACAGCCGTGGTATTGGAACACCGTCATCGTTTCGTGGTTGTACCCGTCAACAGGAGAGGCCTTCATTTTTCCATTTCCCCGCTTTAGCCATCTCTCGCCCCCATGACCGCACATTGCGTGGTGGATGTGGATTCCCCGGTGCTTCGCTTCTCGCTCCAGCCACAGAATCGCTTGAACGGATGCTGAGCCCTTCGGGGGGTACATCACTTTCTCGAAGGCCGTCAGGGGCGCTTCCACTTTTGTCCCCGGGAAATAGATTACCGCTTTTCCCGCCTTGCAGGTTTCGTGATGCCGCTTGAGATTGCAAGCTTGTGTGAATCTCTGTCCGCAATGAGTGCATGCATATGTTTTCGCCAGCTTCGTGATGTCTTTTATCAAGAAAGCGTGGCCTTCGTAGACACCTATCGTCAAAATGTTTTTGATTTAGGGGTTCGGATTTGTTCTTAGGCGCCAAACCACTTCTCCGTCTCGAAGACGCTCTGGCTCGTAGACACGTATTCCGAGCCAAGATGAGACTAACGAGCCCTCTTTCAGATGGGCTTCCACCTTGTCAAGCTCGTCCAGAGACGTTTTTCTGAAGTTCGGTGGAATGGTCTTGAGCTTATGGAAACTCTGGGCCAGTCTTCGAGCTTCTTTCGTGCAACGGTCTGCGCGCGCCCCTCGGTGCACAGCGAGGCACCGCCATAGGCTCAGGTTGTCTTCGTACGTGTCCAAAGTAACCATCGCCCGGCCATGGGCAAGGTTGCGCAGCCAGTCAGGCAAAGGCCCTGTTCCCACCAACGGCTGCCTGTCAAGCACAACCTTCAAGTCAACGTTGAAAAAGCCTTCAAAAACCCACTTCGTGCTGGGCCTTTCAACTCTTTCGTTGTCGAGACGCCGTTCTTCCTGGCGGATGAGCCATTTTTCCGCGTCTTCCAGTTTGTTGAACCACTGTGAGCCCTTGGGGTTCGAGTAGTACACGATCACCGTTCCATCCTCAATGTTGCGCAACTGGTACGCGAAAACATGCCTCAGATAGAAGGACGTGCTTACTCTTTCGCGTATATTCGCCATAAAGTCTGGCGTTAGGTTTCTCCCCAGACCTCTGATGAAGCGCCATCGAATGAAACGCCGGCCTGTGCTCTCTTCCCCTTCTTTCTCTGCGTCATCGAACAGGTCCAAAATATCCTTCTGAAAGTCTGACACTGTTCTGATTTTCCGCGCAGGGAAGGGGTCGTACTCCCTCAGAAGCTCCTGCGTTTTTCTCGACTTTCTTTGGCGTGGAGGGGCTTTTGGCTGGTAAGGCTTCGGAAGAAGTGGCTTTTGCAGATGCGCCTGCGTTTCTTGAGAAATTGGTTCATCCAGCACGTTCTGGACAATCTTTCTTACCGCTGGCGCGTTTTCTGCAAGAAGTTCGTCGAAATAACGCAATACCGCGGGATCAATTTTTGCGAGTTCTTCTTCCAGTCTTTCTTGAATGTTGGAAGACATAGTTCCTTGCGTTATAACCGAAGGTTACATTTCTCTAACTGCTGTGTTTCTTTCAGCTCGCGCAAAACAAGTTGAAAAATTCTATTTGCTTTTTCCCGCTTGCGGTTAAGCCGCATTCTTAGCGCGTTACCACCGCACGGCTTGCAGAGAAAGTAGCTGCACAGAAGGCCGACTCCCCAGACTCTGCAGGGCTCTGGCATTTTCATTCCTTTTTTCAGCTGATAGTTGTGCTGCCCGCAATAATCCCCATAACAACGCTTTCCGCAGCTTTCTTTCCGGCCCCACGTCAGCCACCCACACTTGTTTGGCGCTCGAGTCATCCCGGCTCGGGCGGTATAACAGCCGGCTCGCTTGTTTCTAATATGACGCACTCCTTTGTTGTGAAGGGGCCGTTTGTTGTGAGTAGTATAGAGGGAAGTAAACAAATACTATTTCTCAGAGGGAGCCTTATTTCACCGTTTCGCAGTCTCCAGGTTCAACCGGCCCGAGCTTGTGAGGGCCGGTCTTGATGGTGGGGGCTGCGATAAGGTGAAATAAGGCTCCCTCTGCGAAATGGTATTTGTTTACTTCCCTCTATACTACTGGGACTCTAAACTAATTCGAAAAGACTTTGGTTTCCAATGATATGAAGAGAGGGAAAATTTTTGAACGTTTGGTTATGAGATCCCTGGCCGAAATATAGCCTCTCTTTAACTCACTTAGTGACTAGAAAGTCGCCGAAACCGGGCTACGCGGAGTGTGAATTTGACAAACTTTTAGGTCGATTTTACGGATGTCGGGCGATATTTCCGAGTCCCAGGGACTCTAAACTAATTTGAGAAGGCTTTGGTTTTCAGGGAAATGGAAAAAGGAAAACTTTTTGAACGCTTGGTTATGAGTAGTCTAGCCGAAATATAGCCCCTCTTTAACTTACTTAGTGACCAGAAAGTCGCGGAGACCGGGCTACGCAGAGCGTGATTTTGACCAACTTTGGGTCGATGTCCTGGAACTTGGGCGATTTTTTCAAATCCCAGGGACTTTAAACTAATTCAAGGAAGCTTTGGTTTTCAGTGAAATGGACAGAGGAAAAATTTTTGAACGCTTGGTTAAGAGCAGTCTGGCCGAAGTATAGCCATTTAGTCACTAGAAAGTAGCCGAGACTGGGCTATGCTCAGCGTGATTTTGACCAACTTTGGGTCGATTTCCAACATATGGACGATATTTCCGAGTCTCACAGACTCTAAACTAATTCGAGAAGACTTTGGGTTTCAGTGAAATGAACAGAGGAAAACTTTTTGAACGCTTGGTTATGAGCAGTCTAGCCGAAATATTGCCCCTCTTTAACCCACTTAGTGACTAGAAAGTCGCCGAGACCGGCCAGGGCTACGCGCAGCGTGATTTTGACCAACTTTGGGTCGATATCCAGGAATTTGGGCGATATTTCCGAGTCGCAGGGACCCTAAACTAATTCGAGAGGACTTTGGCTTTCAGTGAAATGGAAAGAGGAAAAATGTTTGAACGCTCGGTTATGAGCAGTCTGGCCGAAATATAGCCCCTTTTTAACTCGCTTAGCGACTAGAAAGTCGCCGAGACCGCATTTTGACCAACTTTGGGTCGATTTCCAAAAACTTGGGTGATATTTCCGAGTCCTAGGGACTCTAAACTAATTCGAGAAGTTTTTGGTTTTCAGTGAAATGGACAGAGGAACAATTTTTGAACGCTTGGTTATGAGCAATCTGGCCGAAATATAGCCACATAGCGACTAAAGAGTCGCCGAGACCGGGCTGCGAGCAGCGTGATTTTAACCAAGTTTAGGTCGATTTCCAGGAACTTGGGCGATAGTTACGAGTCCCAGGGACTCTAAACTAATTCGAGAATACTTTGGTTTTCAGTGAAATGGACAGAGGAAAAATTTTTGAACGCTTGGTTATGAGCAGTCTGGCCGAAATATAGTGACTGGGACTCTAAAGCACTCTTAATATCGTGACTTCATTTTAAAGCTTGTCTCATATTCCATCGGCCTTTTCTGGTTTATTTTTTATTTAATACCATCGATATGTCACTGAAACAGATTATGACGCCTTCCCTGGCCGCAAGACGAAGAACCCTAGTGAGAGTATGTAAGGAATGCTAGGAAAATTTCCTACCATTTCTCTGCGGTACTTACAGTAGAAGCCCCGTGCGTCC
>NW_028301542.1:1990000-2017500 GCF_042242905.1 Orbicella faveolata | reverse complement strand
CAATAAGCTGTTCATCATCACTGTCGGCATCCATGGCAGCCATCATAAGGCTGTCATCCATTGAATTATTGCCAGTAACAGTGCGATTAGAGCTTTTGGCCTTTACATGTGGTAAAAAATGAATTAATATTATTCTAAGCTCACAAGCTTATGAGCTTAGGTTTGTATCCTGTGAGGGCAGCCCATCTAAGAGAAGGAAAAGTTTGATTCTAAACTTGGGTAGATGGCCACCCATTAACCTTGGCTGGCAACCATCTAGGGGAAGGAAAACCACCACAGAAAACCTACCCCCACACCAGGTTGGGGGTTAGATAAAGGGCCAATAACCCCCTCTCGTAAAAACACATTTTAATATTACAGAAACTGAAACCGGCCAAATGCAATGCTGTTGGACTCATGTTTCTAAAGGAACTAAGAAGCCTAGAGAAAAAGAAGAAGAAGCTTACAGAGTTGTGGGAAAAATGTGAGCTGACTAACAAAACTTGCACTAAAAAGTACTGACATCAGGTTACAATAGAGTTTGAACATCTTACTTCATCTTTTGGTATGACATTTTCACAAACACCAAATTGACCCTACAAAAGTAACATAATACTGATTGTTAATGCAAAAATCAATAACAAAATGACTTTTACTTCCTAGCCATGCTTGCTACAAAGAGAAAAGAGTTACCCATTGTAGAATACATGTGTCTTCATGATTTTTACACATTAAAAAGAAAGATTAGGGATTATGTGTACTAAAGACATCCATGGTGGAGTGTCGATCAATACCCTTGATTGAAACCTCAAGCGACACTTGATCAATACTCGATTGACATGTCGGTTGACACTCAATTGACACTCTCTCAACATCTACGTCAAATGTCGGTCAAGAGTCAACTAAATTTCACAGACACGCCATCAAGTCAAGTGTCAACTGATACCTACATATGAGTCAGTCGACACTCAGCCATATATCGACCCACACTCAATTGAGTATCAATGGGGCGTCAGTCTAGATGTTGGTGAAGCGTCGATCAAGGTATTGATAGAGTGTTGATGAAAGGTCAATCAAGGGCATCGATCAACACTCAACCATGGATTCCTCTTACATGAGCCAAGATTTAGTTAGTTCATCTCTAACCGTTACCTGATTATCAGTGTAGGCAATTTCATTGTTCCCCTTTGGATTCCACACCAAACCACAGATTGTCAGCCCACTCTCATGGTTTATCCTAAGAGACAAAATAAAACCAGTCAGGAGGGGGGATTGGGCAATATTCTAGAGTATGAACTTTTTTCTCACTTTTGTCCATGATTTTTGTCGTTGGCAATAGCTTGTGCAGGAATTCTTTTTTCACATCAAAAAACAAAATAATGATACAAACTGTAGTAGAAAGCACTTGCTCGATTTTCCCTATAGCTCCAATTACACAATTTGTTTTTTCAGAAGTATTTGCTATTCAGGAATTTGCTTTGGGGGTAATTGCCTACCCCTGCCACCCCCCCCCCCCCACCCACCTCGAAAAATACTTTATCTTTTTTCACTTACCTTTCAATCACCATTTGCGAAGACACCTTCCAAATAAACATTTCCCCATTGATACTGGCAGATGCGAGGTAATTACCACAGGGTGACCATGCTACTAAGGATACTAACTGCGTGAATAGGAAACACAACCATTTCAATATCATGAGACTATTAACACTAACTGTTCTGAAGTATAGAAAACACTATAATTCTAATAGCAAGCAAGCACTTGCTTGTTTATTATGGATAATAAACAAGCACTTGCCCCCTCCCATACATTTCATGGATCATGTGTACCAAAGGTATCTGCTGTCAAGTGTTGATTGACACTCAATTGACATCTCAATTGACACTTGGTCGACACTCTTTCAACAGTCAGTCAATAATCTGCCAAGTGTCAACCCACTCATATGCATCAATCAAAAATTAGTTGACTCTCAACTGACTGTAGACCAACATGCCAATTGAATGTTGATCAAGTGTCAACTGAGGTGTCGATGGAGTGTTGACTGAGTGTCAATCAAGGGCCCATCGAGGGTACCGATCGAGGGTTATTAATCAACACAGGACCACAGATGCCTTTAGAACATGTGATCCCATTTCTTTGTAAAAACTGGCAAGTTTGGAGAAAATCAATACCTCGCTGTGACCATCTTTTTCCATGTTAAAAACATTCCTCCAAGTTTCCTGTTCATAGACCTAAAATGAGAAACAACCAATATTCATTTAGCCAATGACAAACAAAGAAGCGTAATGTGACACGTAATGCATAAATCAGTCACTGTAAAATGCTTGCAATCACATGATAACGATATTTTCGTACCTTGATAGTTTTCTCCACAGGAACAGCTAAATACTTAAGTTCCAGAAAAGAGAGAAGATAGTTTAAGATGATTAATTCTACATCAGTCTAGCAATAACCACTGAAAAAGTATTACCCCAGGCTATAATTTCTCATCCCAAAGGTAAAAAAAGTTTGAGGCCAGTACTTATTTCTGACCAGGAGTATTCATAATCCCCCTGGTGGGGATGCTAGTAAATTACAGGGTCATTCCCCCAGCATTCTATTTGCTAGTGTCGACAAGTGTTATTTTGCACAAATGGGAGGAGAGAGTTGAGACAATGAGGGTAGCGAATCTTGGCCATGAACAACATCATTGCCCTGGTCAAGACTCAAACGAAGATCACTCTATCTGCATGGAGTGCAACACACTAACTATAGGCCAACATACTTTGTGTTATCTCAAAGAACATTGGTTATGCATCAACACAAGAGTCACACATACTTTGCCATTGCCTGGCTGCCAGGCAAGACGACACAGAGTCTTTGAGATCCTAAGGAAGGCAAAATAACAATAAAATAATAATTAGAATTATTATGATACAATTATTAATATTTTTTCATAAACTTTACAGATGCAAATTATGCCAACTGAATCATCGTTGACCCAACCCTGATTGTTGTTACCACATAATATACTCCTTTTGAGTTAAATATATCAGTGCAGGTTAGTGATAATGTGGTTTATTTCTCAAAGCATACTCAAATGACAATACAAGCTTGTGGCTTAACATCATTAAATATTGTGGAAACATCAAGCAAGATCAAAACGTCCTACAGACCAACCAGCCAATGGACTGACTGATCAACTGTCTGACCAACTGATTCACCAACTGACTGACCAACAGGCCAGTCAACTGCCAGGCCAGCCAACTGCCAGACCAACCAGCTGACTGACTGACTGATTGACTGCCTCATAATAAAAATTTCACTACAATTACAGTGACCCACCTTGCATCATTCACTTTAGGAAGAATAGAAAATGTTGTCAAGCAAGTCTAGAAATCAAAATAAAATGTTAATGATACCAATAGAACAAGCCAGTTATTATAACATGGATTGTATAAATTTTTGCTGTATCAGGGCAAAACAATTGTTTTTGACAAAACTTGTCCCTGGGAAAGTGGCATGTATGTGACAAGGTCACTTTAGTTCATTTTCAGTTCTAATTTTCAAACTATTTTTATTAGTGTTGTGTTATTCTTCTTCTTACTATTTGAGTTATTTTCCTACATTAGTTTGGTTTCCTTACACACCTTATTTTGGCATGTGTTGGTGATTCATTCCCACACACTTCTCTTAGCTAAATCCTGTTGTGTAGGAGAAGTTACCTCCTAGTTCCCTTAGGTAAATCCTGTATTCATGGGCAACAAATACACTCCCTAGTCTTATTTGGTTTAGAGTTATTCCTACAGTTTCCTCAAATCTGTTATAAATTGCCAACCATTTGTTCAGCAAATTCGGTTGATTCAGTTGGTTTATTCTGAGCTATACTCAAGTTCTCGAGTCAAGCACTGGTTTAGTTCGAATGTTATATTCTCAATAACCCTTGTGTTACTTGTTCCCGTTTATTTTGTTCCTTTTATTATTGTCTCCGTCATTTTTGTCAATAAACTCGTAAATCATACACTCGTATCTGTTGTTGCTACGTCGACTGTTTTGGCCATGTTACATAGAATTTTGAGAGAATACTCAAACATCCCCCATAGTGTAAATTCTTAATTGCAACCGCATCCGTACAATTACCTAAGTATACTATTTCAGCTTAAGTATAAATCAAACTTTTACATACCTGATCCTCCAGCTTCCATATTTTTACTGTACCATCACAACTTGATGAAGCCTGAAAATCAAAATCAAATATCATGTAATGACAGTGTTCATTAATGGTTATCCTCTCTCACTTTCCTTTAAATTTGCATGGTGTCCTGTCTTTCCAGCAAGTGAGGTAAGGTAAGCTGGTAAAGTCTGCATACGAGCCGAATGGCCCATCAGGCCGGAACTTATCCAGTTTCTGTAGCATGAAGCAACTAGGAGTATTTCTACTCCCCCTGGATGGGATGCTAGTCCATCGCAGGGTTACCGCCAGCATTAAGTTTGCAAGTACCAAATTATACACCTGGGTGGAGAGAGACACTGTGAGAGTAAAGTGTCTTGCCCAAGAATACAACCCAATGTCCCCGGCCAGGGCTCGAACCCAGACCACTTGATCCGGAGAGGAGCGCACTAACCATGAGGCCACCGCGCCTCCCACTTCCAGTAAGAGAAAGTCATTTCAATTTCTTTCATTCTCAAATTGTAAATTTGTTCAACACTGTGCACTGTAAACTTTGTTTTCCATGTGTGTGTCAAATACACACAACTGTGTTACTGCAGGCTTAGATGAAATCAGGTACTGGAGGCCAAGGACAAAGGAAAGTATTACAAACACTACTTAAAAGAGAATTTCTGTTTCAAATTTAGGACTGAAAGGGTTACAGCTTAACAGGATCCTTAATGAGCAAAAATTTTCAAGTTGTACTTACAATGTATTGATCTTTAGGATCAATTGCTGTGCTTAACACTGGAGCTTCATGACCTTTGAGTATTCTCTGGCTTCCATCTGCCACAGTTACCACTTTGATGTTGAAATCACTATGAAATTAAACATAGCATACATGTTACTTATATACAGGAAAATTATTTAAGAAAGCTCTGGATTCATGAAAAAAATATATATTTAAATAAATTCCTAGATTCTGGTTGGTCGTTAATGAATTTATAATATGCTGTTCCAGAAAATAACCATACCCCTAGTACCACAAAAAGTTTTTTTTTGATTAGATCCCTCCTACTTCTATGGAAATTCTACGTGAACTTCATTCTATGCAACTTCTATAAAAAATTTGGCCTTTTGAAATCACACTCTGTCTCCTCTCCTCTAAAATTTCCAACAATTATTTTTGGGGGTGGCTACGAAGACTTTTTGAAACTGTACAATGTGTGGTTCCAGAAAATATCCATACCCTTACCACGGAGGGAACTGGGAATTCCGGAGGGGTGCAGGTGTCAAAGACCTAAGAAATTCCAGAGGGGAGGGGGTAGGGTGGTCACTTTAGTTTCCAGATGCCCTTCGATTCAATATGGATTCAAGTGTCTATCTAGCTGTTCAAAAATCCTTTCTTACCAACTAAGTAGAACTTTCACATGAAAAAAATAGTAGCTTGAATACTTGTATTTGAATCGCATTATATTTGAAATAAATTTTCTTTCTTCAAAAAGGACTTTGGAAGCTAACAAATGTGAAAATGGCTGTCATTACTTGTTACCAGTCTACATGGAGTCATCTTGTGGACCAAACAGCACTGGTGACTATCGCAGTTTGTTTTCACATCAGTCTTCGAAGCTGTTGAGTGGCAGTCGATTTCTTTCATGAAATTAGTTTCTTAATAAAGGTACAAATGATGTTAAGATTTTCGCAAACTTGAGAATTTCTTATTCTTGTTTATCTCTCTCCATTTGTATGTAATTTTGCTGTAAAATTGGGTTTCGTTCTGAGTGTGTTAGCAATCGTTTTCACGATAAAAGTATGCAGAAGTATGGTGTCACTTTCATCCACACTCATCTAATCAAATCCTTTAACCGAAACTGTATCACATTTTCAAAGGGTAATTTGACAATTTACTATTTTATCTATTTTCTTTTACATGTAACACTTTCTTGCCAAAACTATTTTTTCCCAGAGGGTATAGGGGGCGTACATAGACTTGTGGAAATTTCGGGAGGGTGGGGGGGTATTTTTGTGTTCAAAAAATGGAAATTCCAGGGTGGAGGGGAGGGGGAAAGTTGCGTGAAATTCCCTCCATGGTGGGTGTATGGATATTTTCTGGAACTACACAATGAGATATAATGTGCCACACACACATATATACTCTGTACTAAGTTCAAATATTTGTAAACTTAAACTATCCGCTGACCAAGTTGTTTTTAGCTTCAAACTTCGCAGCATACCTCGCTCCTGCTACCATAACTGTTCCTGATTGGTTAAAGTAGATGTGATTGACAGGTGCAGTAAATCTGGTCAGAATTCCATCAGGAGATCCCTAATATTAAAACAAATTAAAACAACTCTTGTCAGAAGAAAATACCAGCAAAATGGTCAATTTTTTCATTAACTCAACCAGGGGTTTCGCTAATGGCAGTACAACGGCCACACAACAGGCAATTGACTGGCCGTGAGGATGGTTTTGCCCACTTCTTTTGACCATCTAAAGAAAAGTTTTTCCCATAAAGAAGTTTCCTTCAAAAACGTCTATCCGCCAGTGAAAACCAGTTGTCCTTCTGCTGAATAGGCTAATGAAACCACTGTTTAACTTGGACTTCAGATCTTCTTACAACCTAATAAATTTTACCACCAAGTTTTTTCACATTTTTGGACGGGAATTGCTATGATTATTTCAAAAATGAAAATAACAATCGTTGCTATAGCATTTCTTTAACTGTGTTAAAGTGTCCTAAATTAATAAGGATTTAACACATGGATATTTACCTCTGGGAAGGTAAATGCCTGGACAGAATTGTCACATGCCGTCACTATTTTCTTATTCTGTGTGAAAAAAAAGATGTTAGTGTGCATCACAATAAGCATTACTCAGTAATTTAACAAGTGGGTGGTATATTGTCCGTAAAAATTTCCGAGGGCTTGAAAAGGTCATCTATCAACTAAATTAAAAAAAAAAATTAAACTAAGATAGGGTTCCAGATAACTTTTCAATGCAATGCAGGGTGCCAATAAAGAACTCCAATAGGTTAATTCCTGCTGTTCCCTCCAAATCATTATAAATTTTTCTATTAACTTGTCGGGTCATGTAGCTGACCTCGTTGGGTTTTCAAAACATTTAACCTAGGTTGAAACAATTTTGACCTGAAATACATTTTATATAAACTACAACACACACAATCCAATCTACACTCACCTTAACTGCTAGAACTGTGACATTATCCCCAACTCTAACAGATTCTGGATCACTGTCGTCAAAATCTTTATAAATACGCACATCTCCATCTGATCCACAAGTCAAGAGATAGCTATTCCAAAACAGCACAAATAATTATGTACATTTACATAATTTATGCATGTTTAAAAGTTGATTTGCTTTCACTGTGGACTTGGTGAAAGAAACTATCACAACTTGAATGCCACAGTTAGTATGGGGCAAATCAAGGCATTCACCTTGGTGATTTTTTTTTTTTTTTTTTTTTTTTTTTGAAGGAAGAAAACAAAACACTGCTAAACAACTAGAAAGAGAATTAAACCACGGATATTGCCTCGGTCAAAACTTTTTGCTGGCTACGGGCCTGATGTGCAAAGATCTAGCATCTAATTTTCTCTTCATAGAATCTTGACCTCACTACGTTTGGTCTGTACTCACAACCTCGGTCAAGATTCTCCCATACGGACCTCCCGTTCGGTTAATAAGAGCTAATTTTAAAATCATCTCAAGAGCTCTAAAAAGCACAGGCGTTGTAACTAATCGATACCAATCGATGTAAATTAAACTTATTACAAAGCTTATTATCGATTGATATCGATTGCTCAATTTAATTTCCGATCATCGATTTGTCGGACCGGGCTTCGAATAACAATTTTGGAAATGATAAATTTCAAGTGCTCTAGCTTCGCGGCTTATGGAGAAGATCCGACATTTTACATTCACCTTTCATAAACTGATCGAACGATTGAACATAGCTCTTCAAGTGAATGCAGGGTGAAAATATTTGAATCAGGCCCCCATAAATGATCCGACATATTCATCCGACGCTGCAGCCAGTGTGATTTATAAATCGTATTTTAGACCAGGCAAGAGGTTACAAAACAACACAAGTGCACGCCATTGAACTAAGCTAAAAAATTCGTTCAACTTACTCGCCCTTTTCGTCGTAACAGACATCTGTATGTCCCTCACTGTGAGCAAATCGCATAGGTTTTCGATCGGTCGACATTTTGGCTCTTTAAAGGTCCTAACGGGTGAAATTGAGCAATGTTTTCCTTGAATTTCGAAGTTCTCTTACCGCGCTCATTCGCACAACTTTCCCGCCACTTGGAAATATAGGACCGAACGGAGTTCTGGTATAGCTCGGTTCAGTTTCCCTCCGTCTGACTTTTTCCCGGGCGAAAAAAAGGTTCTACGTTTCTTTTGGGATATACAGCGGAACCTCGATATAACGAAGCGCTAAGGGACTGGAAAAATATGTTCGCTATAGCGAGATTTCGTTGTATCGAGGTTTTTTTCCATACATTTTATTATTACTGGGGCCAGAAAAACAGACTTAATAAGGATAAAGTGAAAAACCGAATGAAAATATCTTTCCCAGCCCCTCCCGCCACCCAATCTTCGATCAAGCACAAATAATTCAAACTGAGGTAGCATAGCTAGACTTATTACAAGATTTGAAGAAAACATGTCGGCAAAGAAGTGCATAGCCTTTGTGACAATGTAAAATTAATAACGACTGCAAGGAGAGTAGAGTATTGGAAAACCAGTTCAGATTCGCAAAAGTGTAAAAGAGAAATCACAGAGGGAACCGGAAAACAAGCGAATATGAAAGTCCTACTCTGCCTATCACTTGAATTGGACGACGTCTGAGTAAATCAGGGGGGACCCAGGAACCCCTGAAAGGGAGAGGGGTTTGCACTTTCGATCCTATTGGCGTGGACGGTCGTGGATGGCGAACGCGGGCCGCGTTCGTGAGTTTCTAAAGGGGTCCGGGATCATCCCTCACAGGAAAATTTTTTCGATTTTACCCTCTAAAACGCCATTTCAAACGTCTCTGACTCTTGAAAAGCGTTTGTGGAGGGATGATGTAAAATCTTGAGTTTATCTTACTTCTCAACCAGAAATATAAAAATAATAATGTAGTCGTGAAATGTACATTATCTTTTTCTCAACTTGACAATCAGTCAATTGGTGGAAGTTAAAAACTACGTATAAAACAACTTTATTCCATTGTTTCTATGAAAGGTCAAAGAGATGACAAAAAATTACTGCAGAGAGGAAGAGGGGTGCAACCCTCCCCAGTCCCTCCCCTGGATCCTCCTCTAGAGCTAAATGCCATTGCCACTGGTTTTAGGAAGATACAAGGCTGGGTACTAAGTTGAGCATTCCGGGGGGGGGGGGAATCTTTATTCCTCTTTTTTTTTTTCTTAACTCAGTTTATTGAGTAAGATGGCGCTTTCGAAAAAGGGTAACGTTGCATTAAGATTTAAAATACACAAGATGCGTGATCACTTTTAGTAAAATGAACATGTGTCAATTAATGTTTTAATGCAAACATATGGACACAAAGAAATCTTTTTTAAAAATACGGATTTTTCGAGATAACTCTTAACCATTCAACTCCCAAGAGTAATCAATATTTAATTTATCTTTATAACACCGGTTTCTTATCAAACAGAGAGATAACCAAAACGAATTAAGAAATTAAATAATTTGGCCAAGTCTGGACGAATATCAAACTCTCTGAACTGGAATGACTTTTGATAGGTCCGCAACAAGTGCTGAGTGATTTCCACTCTACTGTTAACCGCGTTAGGCGCCAATCCCCGTACTTAGTAATATCCCGCGGGGGGAGGGGGAATCCTATAGGAAAAGGTCGTGGATACTCGTCGGAAAATTTGAACTCTAAAAGCTAACGGCAAAAAATGGTGGTGTCTTCTTCCTGAACATCGTAAGTGAGATCAGAATCCGTGTTTTACCCCCCTTAAGCGAAACGACGAGCATCCTCGACCTTTCCACATGGGAGACCTCCCCCGTGGGTACTACCTACGTTAAAAATACTTCGAATGGCAAAATAACAAATTCTCTACGGATAAAAAACACTGTCCCTCCAAATAACATGAAGGCATGTCAGACGACTATATTTTAGCGAAATTCGTGTACAAGTCAATAACGGCAATAGTTTTGTCCTCTTTAGGCCAAAGTTCTTTGTCCCTAATGGCTAATTAACAGTGCATATCTTTGTAGAATTCCTCCAACGTCCTGCGCTGTTGTAATCACTAATTCAAGGAGAAAAGCATTGAATTGTTTTGTTTTATAGACAAGTATAAGCGTTTGTCTTCGCTAACTCATCCGGGAAATAGAATGCAGGTCGACGGACTTCGGACTTTGACCTTTGTTTAGTGGTGGACGATTTGGTCTCGTCTTTTACCGCTAAGGAGCGAACTGACATTGTCTGTAAAGAAATAAGAAAAAATATACACCAATTAGCGTGGCCATACATTGTAAAGTCTAATTTCGCAACTTTGTCGTAAAAACTTAGACTACAAGTAGTCCCTCTTTCACTTAGTGACCCTTAGTCCGTCGAGCGTGACCCCCCCCCCCCCCCCCCAAGAAAAAAATGCGTGGCAAACTGATGGACGCACGAAACCCTGGGGGTGAGAATCGCGTGCTTCTTGGCCCCAGGATTTCGCGCGGCCATTTTTTTCTCGCGTTCCTCTTTCGCGTCACGCACGACGGACTGAGCGGAAAAGGGATTACGTGTAGTCTATAAGAACCGGGATGCCTTTGAAGCCAGAATCAATATTGCACCTCAGAAAGGTTCCAAAGTTTATTTATCCTTTCAGCATTTGTACTCATGATCTAGTCTTAATAGCTCCGTCTCTCCACACTGGTTTGTCGATATAGTTTTACTGTTAAAGTAGAAGCTATTAGCTAAAGAAGATTTGGTCAAGCCATACTTGCGGAAACAAGTATGGCTACTTATCCTTTAAACATTTTAGCAATCAACTGAAAAGAATACCAACGGAGGGATTTTGTATGGTTCATCATAGATGGGAAATAACGTCTCTGGAATTGAATGGTTCTGATAGAATATGTTATTTAGAAACCAAGCTGACCGCCAAACAATATAAAGCGGGCTCACTCAACTCCACACACACCTGACGTGCGGCAAATATGTCACTTACCACGTGATCTTGAAGATGATGTATGATGTCGTTTCTGTTGTTCAGTTCAGCTTGTAACTCTTCTTTTTCTCGTATCAGAGTGTCACGCTCCAGTTGTATGGCGTCACGCTCGCACTGTAAGCGGTCACACTCATGTCTCAGATTGTCACGCTCCTTCTGCAAATCGACTTTTTCCTGTTACAAGAAAAGATTGAGAGAAAAACATGAATGCAATAGTTCCTATAAATTCCCATATTTGTCTCCTCTCAAGCAAATGAGTCAAGACTGTTGTGAAAAATAATCTTGGCGTCTTACTAGAAATACGCCGATTTAAAGGTAAAATATGTGAGATGCACTCGACCTACGATCAGGAGTTCTTTTTCTTCCACCGCTTCGATAAAAGAAAGAACGTCTAATCGTAGGTTAAGATGCACTCTTCCACAGATGGGCTCCTAAGCTAACATTTATCGTCTTGAGCGAGAGTGGTCACTAAATTAGAAGTTGTGCATGGGGAAAAAAAATCAGAAACAGAAATGTTTCTAAACAAGTGACTTAAAAGAGACCTTGTCAACATGATATTGAAGTAAGAAACTTTCATATGCGTAAGTCCGAAAACATACAACAAAACAAATTAGAAAACAACAAAGACGTTCTTACGCGTTGCGGGCCTACTTTTAAATTTCCTCGTCAATGAAGAGGCAGGGATTCAATCCTCGTATTGCTTCCCAGTCTTATGCAGACGCTCCTTGGTGTTCATCATGCAATCTTACCTCCCTCGAGTGGAGGAGGGGAGGAGTGTGTGACAAGCCCTAAGAGTGGAGGCTTATCCTTGCGAAGTTTGTATTTTACCTTAGTGTTTTAAATTTCTAACATCTAAGAAGTTTCTCACCTTCTTTAACAATTCGTAGTCCTTTTCTGAAAAGGACGCTGTCCGCAAAGTCTAAAAAGCAAAAAAGGAAAAATTCCCAAAGTTGAGCAAGTTAGAGAGACTCCTGTTAATACGTAAGAACGAAACTTGCTATACATAAATAAATTATTGAAGACCATAGGTGTACATAAGCAGAAGAATTGACATTTACGTCGAGACTGTATGAACGTAGGAATCGAGCAACCTAAACCCACCATTGGAAAAAAATTACTTGACACGCGAAGAAGATTTATAGGTAATCTGTACAATAATGGCAACAGAGAGAGGAGAGAGTCAAATGTTCAAGACTGTTATGCGTCCTTGCGCGTTTAACACCGATTACTCTAGGATCTTTGGTATCCCCGCCCAAAAATAATTACAGCAAAATGGATGGCAGAAATGGAAAAGGCGTCATAAAAGATGGTAAGGCTACCAGTTCTGAGACCGTTGACGTTTAAGTCTCAAACTTTCAGTGACATTTTTCATGTATTCTCGACGAACACTGAAAGAACTAGTACATTATGAACTCATTATGCCAGCTTACGTGAGATGGGACATGATCATCTCATCTTCACATATTTACTTTCGCCGATGTGCTGTCAAGATTCATAAGTAAAGTAACCATTGATGTGTTAACTGACGCAGAACAAAAGGTCAAGAGTAACTCGAGGTGAAGAAAAAGAGGTTTTATATGTTCCATATGGTTGAATTACGGCACAACTTACAACACAAGCTAGATTGAAATCCGACAAAAGTCGGTTCTTCGTCCCAATTGGAAATGTTTCCTTCAGCAGATTCTCCATTTGAAAAAAAATACTTTGGAAAACTGGAGAAGAAAGTCACTAAGTACACCTTGCTTTTCTCTCTCAGTCAACAGCTTTGTTATGGTCTGTTAGTATTATCACATTCCCAAGCCAGCCTCTCTACCTCTAACCGCAGGGATGTAAAGCAAAGTTCTATTGATGACCCTTGCCAGTTTCCTGCCCTTGCCCTTTCCAGAATCAAAAAGCCTCTAACTTTTAAGTCTGTGCATGAAATCTAAGTGATGAGAACCCGTGGTTCTTTTCTATGTGTTACTGTTATGCAATGCAAAGTTGGTTCTAACTTTTAAGTCTGTGGATGAAACCCTAGTGTGTGACCATTCAAATGAAAGCTATTGAGCAGTACTTTCATGTGGTACTGTTTATTACGCTGTACAAGGTGGTTCTAACGTTTACGTCTGTGGATAAAACCCTGGTGTGTGACCATTCAAATGAAAGCTATCGAGCAGAACGTTCCCGAGCCTCCTACCTACATCTTATTTGACCAAATCTTTTTGATCATGAATGTGGGTGCCCAGCAAACTAGTAAAGTCGCTTCGTCTCTCGTCGCGTTGTTGGGTATCCCACTATACAGCGCGAGTTAGAAAACGGCATGTGCGCATGCTCCAGTGGTGAAAGAAATTTGGCCAGTAACAGAGTTGCTACGCGCTAAAACGCGGAAAGTCCCTCTTATAGACATACAATAGACGGCTTCAGTCGAGGCCTTTGTAAATTTTGATATTCCGCTTGGATAGGAGAAGTGAAGTGGAAGTACGATACACGCCACTTATTGTATGCAAGATATAGATCTAGGACTCTCGAGAAATTAAAGACACAAATCTCAAAAAGTGGAGATTTCGTGATTGCAACTGTACGAAGGTGCCTTTCCTAGTGGGAAAATTAAGTGCGTGGGTGAGGGCTTTCTTTGGAAAACGGATTTTCGAGCTCATTGCATACTTTAGCCGTGTTATCCTGTGTTGGCACAGTTGTTGTCAAAAACAATTACAGTAATTGAAATGCACAGAATAAATTTTGCTATCTTCCACGCACGATGCAAAGTATTTAGCACGAAGACAGAAATTCCTTTCAGAGTCTTAAAAAATAGACCGTTATAACTGGAAAATTGAATGAAGAGTAAAATCTAAGTTGGTATATACCTTATCCATTTTCTCTTTGGCTTCTTTCCGGCGACTGACTGGGGGAGACCGCTTTATACCCTCCACACCATTGTCTGGGACTTGTAACAGGAGTGACTGGGAGAAATCTTTGAGAATTCTATCTTCTTCCGTATTGTCTTCTCCGGTGAAGGAGCGAGATCGTAAACGATACTCTATGAAACCCTTTACCGGCGGCGCCGTTATAACCAAACCTGCAGGGCTGGAGGAAAGCTTGGACTTCGAGATCTTCGACAAGACTTCAGGCTCAGAGGCACTTCGTCCGTGGACTTCAGGCCGCTTGATTTTCGTCATAGTTCGGGCGTGATCGGGTGGAGTGTGGAACGCTTCTGTGGAAGAGGACCCACTAGACGGGGCCTCCCTGGCTTTGCGAAATCTCGCTCTTGCGTTATGCAATCTCTGGTACTGTTGATCGGTTACGCTCGAAATAAACTGCCTTTCGCTGGGGTCTTCGTTCGATCTCCAGGAACTTGATCGAGAAGCGGGGCGAGGAGAATCTGCGTCGAAAATTCCACTTCCACTGCTACTGGCAGCGCTCGAAAAACTGCTCTCGCGACTGAGGGAATTCGAAGCGGCCAATTCCACACTGCTAAAACTGCTTTCGCGGCTTACTGTAGCACCGTGAGTTGCCTCTTTAGCTGTCTTGTCAATCATGAAGTCTACAGGCATCGCTACAGAACGTTTTTGTGCAAGGTACTCGCTCATATCATCAAGGGCATAGTCAAATTTCTCTTTTTCAAGATGTTCCGCGTAACCGTATCCTCTGTCGAGTGTGGTGTCAACATTCTACAGCCTGCCTACGTGCGAATAGCATTTACGTCGGGTCGTTTAAGCATCCGCAAGGTCAAATGACAAAGTTTGTTTGCACTACCTCGATGCAAAATGTATTTTAGGATTAATGATTGATGGCTCCGGCAATAAACTGGCTCCTTTTAATTCAGTCGGCTTGCATGAAAGGTAAACATTGATTCAATTTTCTTTTGAGAACCCAGTCGAGTCAAACTTGGTAGTTCCGGAATTTTCTTTACACATCTCAGTCGAGACAGAACAATTTTTGTTTTTTCGCTCTTCGTGTACGGAGGCTGAAGAGCAATTAAACTCTTTCAGGCTTTTGGACGAAGTCCGGAAAACCAAACTTCAATTTAGACAGTAATCTCAGACAATTTTCGAAGATTTGTGAACAAATAACATACTACAAATTTTATGACTTCTTTTTAGTTTTTTAAAGTGTGGAAACCGACCAAAGAAAACCAACAAGAGTAGCTGAAATAGTACAGGAAAGTTCTTACCTAAAACTTCGTCAGGTAATTTGCCTTTCAGCGTAATTCAGAAGAGAGATTTTTCGGCACGCAACAAGTAGTTTAGTGAAACAATGTACAAAAGTCAGCAGACCTTTTCTTCTTAGTAATGTTGCAAAGTTTGATAAATGTGCCCCAAAGGTGGTTTTTTGTTACAGGCAGGTTTTGAGGCTACTGACATTCAGTTCTTTAATTTTGCAGCACTGAAAATAACTTACGGAAGTCGATGTTAATCTCGCGCTTGACTTCCGGTGACGGTGACGTCATATGACGCACATCAACTTCAGTCGTGACGCAATGATACCAGATTAGGTTTAGTACAACTCCTCCAATTAACGGTGAGGGTGATTTTAGACCATTTTACTCTTCATTAAGCTGTGGGACAATTAGAGACTGTTGTTGTTGTTGTCGTTGTTTTTGTTGTTGTTAATCCGTTTGGCCAACCGTTTCTTCACATCACAGGAAACGGCGCAGGGTCATAGCGACCGTTTAGGCACGTATGCACGTGCGTACCTCCGAATATGAGTTGTGGATTCTCAACAATAGAGTGGACTAACCTCTTTCGATTCCCTGGTAAAATTTACAGGGTTGGAGAGAGGATTCAACCTTTCTGAGGTTTGGGGCTAGGGCTCGGCCAAAGTTGGAAGAGAGATTAGGCCCAGTCCACACAACGCAAGGGAAATTTGAATGCGAAGGTTTCACTCTGAAAATGCATCAAATGTTTTTCGTCCGCACTACGCCGGGGAAATTTGAAAACGCAGCAATCACTGGTCATTTTGGATTTGTGTTTGAGGAAAACTCGGACTGAAAAATCACATGATTATCGTGACGTCATCGTTTTCCAGAAGCTCCGTTTTCAAAATGTTTTCCGTCTACACTAAATTGCAAAGCCGGCGTTTTCAAATTCCTCCGGTTTTTAGAGTGTTTTCGAAAAGCTCCGTCGGTTTTCGTGACGGATTAGTGCAGATAGTAGGCCTTACCGTACGTAGAAATAAAGCCGCGTTTTCAAACTTCTCCGGCGTGTAGGGTGGTCGGGGGCTAACTGTGACGACCAACACCTTTGTGGAGCTGACGTTGAGAAACATCACCGCTCCCAGAATAGGTCAAAGCTTTTAGAGTCAGCTGAGAAATGATGGTCAGGCTGATTGCTAAGACATGAAGTAAGAGAAGTTTAGCGATAGACTGCATGAAATTTTAACTGATAGCTGATTGCCGAACATTTCAGTAATAGCTGAGATTCGACCCATGAAGACCCTCCTGTTAGAATTGTGGGTAACGTAGCGGGAGGAGGCAGCGTGGCCGAGTGGTTAGGGCGCCGGACTTGAAATCCCGAGATCGTGGGCCCAAGTCCCGCTCTGACCACTAAGCTGGAGTTATTGCTCTGTAGACCCTAGTTCAACTCCTCATGCAGTCATGCTTGCAAATGGGCAACTGGTCTACCTCCTGCCAGTTGGGATTTCTAAGCCTATTGTGTTTAGTTGGCGTATTTCTTTCATTCAGTTTAAGTGACATGCCAGTGACTAGCTAGGTGTAGCTAAGCGCATTGACCACTATAAACAACATTTGAAATTTTTTTTTCAGTGAGTCCAGGAAGACACAGTCCGAAAAAAATAGAATGATTCATAGTTTTAAGTTGCGTAGAAGAAATAATCGAATTATGATTATGTGTCCTTTAGCATGGACACAGGTATTGTAATGCAAGCGTGCTTTAGAAGCATTGGCTTGGAAATTTCGAGAAAGACTTGACAAATATCACACTACAACAAAAGATTCACAAAATAATCGAATTTATTAATTTAAATTAAAAATATCTTTACAAAATTCTATACTTTGCCAAAAATATAATGTACAAAAATAAATATTATCGCGCGACTCAATATGCGCAAAGTATTTGGAACACTGCTCAACTTTACAAGTAATAATTGATGTAAAAATAATTACTGCTGAAGGATTTATTTAGCTGATACTACTCACAGAAGGCTTAGATTGGTATTTACATAAAGCCTCCCTCTGTCGTTTTTTTACAAATCTGAAAAAAAGCAGCCGAAGATTTTTGTCTTCTATCAGAAAGCAAACATTGGATGGGTTTTACATTTCACTTTAAATTTATTGGCACTAAGGGAACGTCCACACTTACGTCGGAGGAATTTGAAAACGCAGCTTTATTTCTACGGTTAAACCTACAATAATCCGTCACGCAAACAGAGCTTTTCGAAAACGCGCATCAAACAGGAGGAATTTGAAAAACGCCAGCTTTTCGTTTTTGCGTGGACGGAAAACATTTTGAAAACGGAGCTTTGCGAAAACAATGGCGTCACGATAATCACGTGATTTCCCTGACCGAGTTTTCGTCAAACACAAATCCAAAATGACTGATTATTGTTGAGTTTTTAAATTCCTCCGGCGCAGTGTGGACGGAAAACATTTGATGCGTTTTCAGAGTGAAACCTCCGTTTTCAAATTCCTCCTGTGTAGTGTGGACGGGGCTTAAATGGGAACATTTTGCGCCTCTTTATTTAAGGCTGTACGTAATTGATTGCATAAGATTATCAAAGAACTCAAACAAAACCCTCTGAACATAACTAGGCGGTATGACATAAAAAATCAAGTCCAGAGCTCTTTATCATCCTACTTACTGATGTCATGCTCAAAATATAAATTCTCCCTACTTATTCCATACATTTCTGTTAGTTTTGGTTCTGAGAGTTTGGTGTTTTATCAGGAAAATGTCAATTACTTGACGAGTTTCTCTCTTGTCATCACCTGTGTGCTTGACAATGTGTTAATACTGTAGGGAGAAACTAGACGTTTATCACACTTGCGAAGATGAAAAGCTTCTGTTTTACAAACAGTTTTCTTAGGCCCAGACCAAACGTCGAACTTCACATGAAACGAACTAAACTCAGCGAATTAAGTTAATGCATGATAAGTTCGACGCTTGACTCAACTGAGTTCGTCCGTCTGCTTCAGACGGATCGAACGATTGACCCAGCGGTCAAGTTTAACCCGTTTGGATCGACTCAAATTCCAAATTAGTTCTTCTCATGTGAAGTTCGTCTTGTGGCCTGGGCCTAAGAGCCAATCACAGAACCTTCGAGAGAAGATTCCAGTTATTAGTAAATTAAGTGCTGCTTGGAAGCCTTATGGCCTGCAGAAGGTGCCTTCCTGAGGGCACCAGTCATGGTTTGCCAGCGAGACCCATATCACAGGGTACCTTTTGTCATGTGTTTACTTCTACTTGTGTTTGTTGATTGGCCAGGTCCATCGTGGGCCCATTCTCTGCGGGTCTACCTCGAGCACTTCCGGCTGCACTCGACGCGACACTAGCTGTTTCAAGGTCCTTAGATTCCTGTAAAATAAGGAACAGCTGGTAAGACTGTGGAATACGCGGTATAAATGTGACTTAGGGATTATGGAAATGACAGTATAAATCAATTTACACACGTTCCATTCCATTACTCTACTCGAAGTCGCGACAGCGAAGAGGTTGGCGACCCACCCTCTCCCCCCCCCCCCCCCAACAAGTGAGACGGGCTTGACCTAGCTGTCCGCTTCCATTTTCGCCTGATCTTAGCCTTGTCCCAGGCCAGAGTGATTCCCCATAACTCATTACCATGTCATGAATAACAATACCCAGGGTAGAATACTACACTATGCCAAGCTTAGATTTGCTCATACGACAAAGCTGTGATACGCAAGATTCCTAGTATTAAATTAAAGACTGCGGTATTCTCGGTAAGCTTGTGCTCTGCTAAGCTATAAGAATGTCTAGTGCACTGACTGCAACGATTTCACTTTGCTTATCAGTTGTATTTTGCGCGCCTTAAAGCTTCCTCGGCTATTGTACCCAGGCGTGACTCTTAAGCAAGAGGGGAAGTGATGCAACCGTGCAGGTAAAAGGAAAGTATTTCCTGAGATCAAGCGGAATATAAACCTGTTTGCGCTCAATGTTTCTTCTTACCTTCCATTTCATTCCGTCTGACACAGAAAAGGTCAGCTCACTCTTGGACTGACCATGCGCAGAAGGGAGCAATAGTGGAAGCGTGATGGCCTTGGTAACCGCGGGATATTTCAGGAACTCCGCATAACGCTTCTGAAGGAGTTTCTCTTGCTTGGTAGCTGGGTGGGGAAAAATTACTTGTGAGGCTTCCTACACTGGCGAGACTGACACGACTGACAATGAGAGAATGAAAGGTAATCCCCAAGGGAGGGTGACTCCAATATAGAAAGGACGGGGGTGTCTCGTCCTACCTTTTAAGGGTTAAAAGAGCGGTTTTGGTACCTCTCAGAGTGTTCAGCCTCAAAAGGTTCACAGCAGGAGCTTTTGCGGTAACTTTTAGGGTATTCGGCCAAAAAATATATGACGGGAACTCGAGATAAGCTTTTTTTTTTTTTATTGGCACCTCCTAGGAGTGAAAAATATTTCAAGACACGCACACAAAACAGCATCTTGGTACCTCTTGGGGTCCTTTTCGATATTTCCGACGAGCATCCCTGTCCTTTTTATATGAGTCTCCTTCCCGCGGTAATCCCCCTATAAGCTTTATTCAAAACGTGTTTCCCTCAGGTTCCTCCCTTAGAGGGTCCACAATAGGGTTCTCAGATCCCGCTTTCCCGCCCATTTTTTCCTGTTAATCCCGCTATCCCGACCCTTTTTGCCTGGAAATCCCGATCCCGCCCACTTTTCAAAGACGTTATTATTAATTTGTTAAATTAATAATTTAATTATTGACACAGAAACTTTTTAAAAATAGATGTCGTATAAAAGATCACAAAAGAATTCAGTGGGTAGCAGATAAGTAAGCACAAATGATTATAACGTTTCTTTCCGTAAAACGTTTACTGCTTTGTTTTCTTTTGTCCACGTATCAGTGAAAGAAAAAGATTGTTCATTCCCATATTTAAGAGATGGCCCGTAAATACACTTGACAGTTTCTTTTAAAGCTTTCAGCGTCTTCACTTTCCTTGAAATCTGGGCTCAGAACTTTTCTTTCCTAATGAAGGCATTCCTGCTCGCGCATCCTTTTCGTAATATATGGCGAGGCAATTCGTAATGTCGCATACTTCGTACGGTAAGTCACTATCACTGTCATCCGGTGTGGCCATCCTGGCCCAGACAAACCAAGCGCTCTGGAAAAGGTCGAAAGACTAGAAAAACTAGAAAGGATCGGGGGACCAAGATTACAGACACAAGCGTCAACTGAAAATGTCGGTAATGGACAGATGTCATTGATGTCAGAGTTCAACACAAATGATCGCAATCAGTAGGACTAGGATTCAAAGACCTCATAGGTCCTCATTCAGTCTCATGATGCTAACGTAGTCAAGCGATAATGGATACGTTTGACAGAACCTGACAGGATACAGAGCTGTTGCTATTCATTATCTATTACTTGAAACCCGACACAACCATACGCGCGTTTCTGCCGGTTTTTGCGCTGGTCAATGACAATTTATAAGGTCATGTAAGAATTGAAATCTCGTATCCCGCTCTGTTCTCCTTATGAATCCCGCATCCCAACCATATAAAAACACGAAATCCCGCTCCCGCTCCTAACTGTAATTCCCGCTTCCCCCCGCGCTGTTTTCAGCTCAAATCCCAAATATCACGGCGAAAAAAAGCCAAATCCCGCATCCCGCATCCCGCCAAACCTATTGGGGACCCTCTCCCTTACATATCGTTCTAATTTCTAATATCCATGAAATTTCGCTCTTTAAAGATATAAACCTGCAAATTTGCATGTAAGCTTATTTGTAAATGTTCGTTCTATCTCTGATAACATTATGCATTACCAATGACTAATGCGTTCTTGGAAAGCACGTCACGTGACCACCTGTTGCAAAAGGCCTATTCCAGTGGGATTACGAGTACTTACGTGGTAGTTTCACTTTTCCCTCGTCTGCAGGTTGAGTGTACTGTTTGCAGAATCCCGCCCAATAAGGAAGCATCTCTTTGAAGAGAATACTCTGTGCTTCCTCAAAGAGTCCCGGATCCTTCTGTTCCCTTGGGATTTTCTTTCCTGACGAGAACACTTGAGCTTTGTGGATTATCCGGGAGGCGAGTTCGGGTCCGATATCAATCTATAGATAACAAAAGAACTGAGTTTTAAAATACTGGGGGAGTACTCGTATGTTAAACACCGGGGCTGGGGGGGAGGGGGGGAAAGGGGTGGAAGCTTCGTGGGTTATCCAGGAGGCAAGTTCGGGCCCGATATGATGTATAGATAACAAAAGAACTGAGTTTTAAAATACTGGGGGAGTACTCGTATGTTAAACACCGGGTGTGTGTGTGGGGGGGGGGGGGGGGAAGGGGAAGGGGAAGCTTCGTGGGTTATCCAGGAGGCAACTTCGGGCCCGATATGATCTATAGATAACAAAAGAACTGAGTTTTAAAAGACCGGGGGATACTCGTATGTTAAACAGCGGGGGAGGCTTTGTCGATTAACCGGGAGGCGAGTTCGGGTCCGATATCAAAAGAACTGGGTTTTAAAAGACCGGGGGAGTACTCGTATGTTAAAGGAGAGGGGAGGGGGTGGAGGAAGCTTGTCATTTTCTTTAGGAGAGTTAAATTTCTGAAATTTGATGTCATAAAAAGAAGATGAAGGGTTAGTGTACAATTCAGCAATTTCATAAAAATACAGGGAAAACTGGAAAACTGGAAACTTCGATTCAACGCGATCAAAAAATCAAAACAATAATCTATTAATGAAAACATTGGTCGTCATTTTAGGCAAAACACTTCCGGTGTTTTAACAATAAACTTGTCACAGTGGTTGTTAGAGGGAAAACCTGAAAGTCCTTTCACAATTCACAAAATTCGTTAAATAGGCCATGTTTGATATTTGAATATTCTAACATGGCTCCGACGCTTTCGGGTCAAAATGCAAACTTTTTAAGTCTCTTTTGTCCCTCAATTTCCAAAAGATACTTGGATACAAAGAAAACAACACCAAACATAGAAGTTTGTCCTGAAGGCATCGTAGCCACGCTAAATGTAAAACAATAAAAATGCAAGCAAGATATAAATTCCCAACCATATTTATTCGTTGTAATAATGAGTAAAAAGTTAATGGTAATGTTTTAAGAAATAGGTGTTGGGTCATTCGAAATATAATATTGGAACATTTTAGGTGTTTAAAAAATGTTGCCTTTCTTATCGTTGTTGATGTGTACGCAGGTGCTGCGTTTCCTAGGAACTAGTTCTTCAGCGAAATATGTGTAAATTACTTGACCGTTGTTACACTGGAAATAGTGCCATGTAATCTAACTATTTTGAATGTAGTATCTACTTAAATAATTTGTTAGCCGATTCTTGGTAGGATGCCTTGATACATTCATGTTCTGCGAGCACCGTTGCGGCACTACATGTTTTCGGTTCAGCTGCGTTGTCCAGCAACTCGTTTGTTTGTTTACTCGCGGGTGTCGATCGAGAAAATGAAATAAAAATTGAAATCTAGATCTTGGAAGCGCTCTTTTTGGAATTAGTCGCGTTAGACTCCTTAACTTATTTTCAGTCTCCTGTCCAATTTTTCAGTCAAACCTTGCCCTTTTTACTGACCTTTTCGAGGAGTGTGACAGCGATGTTTAATTAATTTATTCCTAGTTCACACTTCGACCCAAATAAAGAAAAGATTCCTTACAATAGCAGCGGCACCTCGTTAGAGTATGTTTGTACCAAGAGCACGTCCAGTTGATGAGATGGATAGTTTTAACTGGAAATCCCGCCCACGAAGCTTGGAGTTTGCAAACCCATTCCTTGTAACACTTATGTTGCATGAAATATTTGACAACAACTTTTATCTCTTAACTTGGTGTTATCCTAAACTTTTAATCGGTAAGAACGAAGATTGTAACTTTTCAGGAGCCCATGACCCATGGGCTCCTGAACTTTTATATTGCTCACGTTACCTTATTTAGGTCAACCACTTAAGAATAGTCGGTTAAAATCAAGGTAGAAAATGTTTTAGTCAACCTCGATAACCACGAAGGAAAATATGCTAAGTAGCTTGGTGCGCAGTCGCAATAGAACCTTATTCGAACTGCGCATGACATTACGTTAGCCTAATTGACGGATTGACATTGATTTGATGGATGACGTGTTGTCCCTTTAAAAGGAACGTGACGAGTTAGCTCCTTGTAGTCGTAGTAATTGCTGTAACCAGTCAAGAGTAGCAGTAAGAGAACTTTGTGAGTATTGTACCGAAGTCATCAATAGTGGAAATAAAAAGAGAAGCAACCAAACAAAGAGTGTTGAAGTGATCGGCTAATTTCCCCAAAGGTCGTTTCAACATAGAATATTAGGGAGTTTAACTAACCACGACGGCAACGCCGAGGACAAGGTCGATTAAAAAATGAATTTATATTTTACCTACGAATCTCGCGATACTCTAAAGTCATTTACTTTATTTATCACTGCCAAAACTATCGCAAAACTAAATCCGGAACACAGCGATAAATTTGAAATAAGAATTTTAAAAAATTAGCCGTCGTGCCGGGTTCAAGTTCTCCAGACAACGCAGAATTTGGTCAGTTCACGTCGTTATTTTGAAGAGGAAGGCAAAGAAATGTACCAAGAATTATAACGCACGTGCACAACCATTGGTCTGCTCATTAAATCTTTTGTTCAGTGACGTTCCCGTTGCCGTTGCCGTCATGGCTTTTTAAGCTCGCGAATGATATGTTGAATGTGGCTTTTGGGCGTATGCATTCACGTTGTTTCAGCAGCCATGCAAATTTATTGGAAAAAAGAAAGTGTTTACATAAGGAAAGAGTTGAACTCCCACAGGATTGGTTTGGTACACCAACATGGCCGCCGTTTTTCATTGTTTTGGAACACAAATATCATGGGCTGCCATGACGTCAAGCGCATGCGCTCCGCTCCATTGCTTCGGGACAAAACTATCTTGCCGACACGTCACGTGAAAACACTCCGCGACGAGAGTTTGGCAGCTTTCGTGCAAATGTAAATTTGCTCACAGTTAACAAAAGATACAGTTGACTACATGTTTGTCATTCGTTAATTATCGTCCCGGGATTATCGTCAACCCAAACAGAATAGGTTTGACACTAAATCAATAGTAAGTTGTACAACCCAAACAGCTGATGAAACTCAAGAAAGCATAGCTGGCCATTTCTCGGCAGTATTCCATTCGCTGGGTAGGTGTTTTGCTAATACAAGAGCCTTAACATGATCTTGAAAAGAACATTGCTAACAATTCACAGAAACAAAGTTATTTTGTGAATTGAAGGTACGATTAAATTGTTACAAATAACTCAGTGGCGGATCCAGACCTTAAGCTAGGGGGGCGGGGGTGCTTGCTTGCCCTGCCGGCTTTTCTTCCTTCTGCGAATTTTTTTACCCACAATAAAGGGGGGGGGGGGGGGTTCCCCTAGATGCGCCACTGTAACTAGCTGAACGTGCGACTTTAAGCTTCTTTTAGGGCTGCTGTATGTTCAATGATGTGGTTCGCCCGTTAGCCTGAAATGTGAGTCATCTCCCGACTGTAGTGAGGGTAGGAGATGACTGAAATTTCAGGCTAATTACTCTCGCTCTACAGCGGATTTCAGTTGCGTGTCGTAAAGCCAAAACCAAACCTATTGCTTACCAATTAGACTACTCAGCCAATTTGTTTTTGATCAGGACTGGAATATCGAGGTTGACGTTTTCGGAATTTTAAGAATATTTAATTTTAAGAATAAACTCGAGGCTAAGATTTTGAAAAGAATATATATTAATTTCGGTGTGTTGAAAATATGTGAATACAATTCAATTCTATAACTTCTATGTTATGTGACACCTAGCTGTCACGAAAGAGATAGGTGGAGGCCGTGAACAAAAGCGTATAAACTTCTTCCTTTCTCTAAACTGCAAAACTAGCCAAAAAGCCAAAAAGCCCCCCCCCCCCCCCCCAAAAAAAAAGAACCGTACGTTCGATGCTAATAACATTCTTCAAGAAGTTATGTGCGTGATATTAGGTTTTAACGCCGGCAGGCTGGCTTCAAAATTACATTCGAAAACAGAAATGCTATGTGCTATAATCTAAGAATATTCTCAATAATATTTTCAGCGTAAATTCAGCAGAAAAATAAGTTCATGACAGGTTACGCAACAGTCGAAATACAAGGATTTGTATGAGAAAAACGGTTATATTCTTAAGCTAATATTCTCATGCGAAGGGGTATGAATAAAGATAAACCTACCTTGTCGCGGGTGTGTTTTTCCTTGGTTTTCTGTGAGGTTTCTAGGCCGATTTATAGCAATTTAGGTGGTGTTAAGCTTCAATTCTTAGTCCTCTATAAGCTTCTATACCCCTTCCTCTATATATTCTATCCTCTTTAATACATCGTTTCCTTTTAGAGAAGCAAGATAGGTTTATCTTTATTCATACTTTCAACTAAATGCGATTTTGAGACGGCATTACCGCATTATTTTTAGAGTATATTTTCTCTTATTCGAAATCGCGGAAGCCTTTGATCGACTTTTCGACTTGCGATCCAATTTGTAACGAAAGGAAAGCCTCTCTTTTCTTTGAACAACACAACCAAAGATGATGATAAATACTGTGGTATGGGAGCCAAATTTATGCACACCATAACTGCTGGGAACCGAAATACTTCATGCAAATAGCGTGCTTATGTGTAAAGCATTTTATATTAAGCTTTGGGAATATCATGTTTTAAGGGTTTATGAAAACGGAATCTCTTTGGTACAAAGAGCAGTATAACTTATTTTCGTTGCAAAAAAGGAGTTCATAAGTAACTTGCACGTCCGGCTTTTGAGTTTCTTGTTTAAGAAAAACCGCGTTGCGCCATTCCAAGTTTTCCATGACCATTCCAAGTTTTTCATGACCATTCCGAGTTTTTCATGACCGTTTTTTTATCCTATGGCCATTTTATTCCCAGAGAGCATATTGCTTTTCCATGACTTTCCATGACCCTCACTTAAATTTCAGGATTTTCCAGGCCTGCAAATTGAAATAATAAATTCCATGATCTTCCAGGTTTTACATGATCCGTACAAACCCTGAAAAAATATGAACCGTACGATTTGACCTGTTAACGCGCGTGTCCGCGCCATATCGAATTTTCTTGTCTTAATATAATGGTGATCGTGTTACTACGATTATCAGTTGAGTAAGGCGAGACGAAAGTTTGGTCACCAAGTTTTAACGTAAAAATCGTGTTGTTGTCACGAGCAACTGGCTCCGTATCCGTTGGCAACTTGTCCGCCTTTGACGTCAATTGGCAGCAAAGCGCGCGAAATTGTAGGCGACGCGACAGGCGACCAACGGCTGTTGATATTGTTACCAACGGAAACGAGGTAAGTTGCCCGTGACAACAACACGATTTTTACGTTAAAACTTGGCGACCAAACTTTCGTCCCGCCTTACTCAACTGATAATCGTAGTATCTTTCGCTTCTTCCAAAACTCTTATTCTCCCGGGCTGCTTTTAAAATACGGCCGACAACAAAAAGTCTTAAACGGTCACGCCGCAATAATTTGATAACACTGAGAATGAATTAGCCCCCCACGCAGAGGCTCTTAGGGTTCGTCACGCGTGACGAACCCTAAGAGCGGTCAGGCATGAATTTGACATCACCGACATTTCCTTGACAGATGTGAGACGGGCTGTGAGATGGGCTGTGACACGCATTGTTAGCCCCGACAGAGCTAACCGGAAGTTCTTTGATTCTTGCGAATCGAGGAATTTGAGCGTCATGAACAGCTTTTGGCAATGGACGGGTCTTCGTTCAGTTCACCGTAACAGGAAGAACACTACCTTTTTGGCAGCAATTTTTGTGCTGGTTATTTGGATTTTCGCGATGAAAAAACTTTTAATGGCGTCTCACGATTACGTGCAAGAAATTGACTTACACCCGACTGTTTACACAACGATAGCTCAGTGCGATCGCAAAGAAAATGGCGAGTTTAACTGTCCGGATATACGTAAAAAAGGGCCAACATTGCTTCGCCGCTGCCAGTTAGTATTGACAAGAATGACCAGAGTCTTTGATCTCATTGCTAAAAAGCACGGTATAAGGTA